>NC_134892.1:20305790-20320790 GCF_041734735.1 Babylonia areolata
AACACACGCACACTTTGTAAAATAACATGAATATTAAGAAACACAATATCAGAACAAGAAATGCTTCTATAAAATCATTATGAATTCTTATGTGGCAGGTTCAGTATTTAAATAAATGCAATATCTGGTAAATGAGATAGGTTCTAAAGTAACTGGTACATCAGAATAAAGATTGCTGAAAACACCTGTGAACGCATCGTGTCACTACCACTGCAGTGCCACACACGCAGTATGTGCAGTACAGTATGTGCATACACAGTATGTTACATCAGAACAGGCACTAGAGAACATCACTGAAGTGACTCAGCTCCAGTGCAGGGTCTCCTCTAGTGTGTGGCCTCCTGACGACCAAACACCAATGGTTCCCTGTGAACTGGTGACAATGGAACCACAACAAACGAACCCAGGGGCGTCTGTGTTTGAGCGACTCAGAATGAGCGGCATGGGGGTAATGCTGCCAAAACAGCGCAGACGATAGGGAAGCAAAGAAAGAAAAAGAAAAAAAAGGGAAAAAAAGAAGGAAAAACACACCTGTTTGGCAGCCTGAATTTTATGTAGCATCTCAGGTATCCCCTCCTTCATGACAGAAGGCTCCGATTTCACCATCTGCGCCTCCATACCGTCCTGTTGAAGACACCAGCATGTGACTTATCACCATGTTTCATATGACTTATTACTGAAATTTCACTGCCTAGAGGAAGACATCAGCATGCAACTTATCACCATATTTCATATGACTCATTAGGCCTGCCATGCCAACGTTCAGCTTATATCACAGATTGACATAAGTTTACAGCTGAGCCAACAGCAAAGTGAGAGCTGTATGATCAATGGTTTCTCCATTGCAATGGGAAGTCATTTACAGTTTAGTCTTTTGTGAAGGACTATGACTCTCAAACTAGGAGGCAAAATTGCACTGGCACTTAGTGCTGCAATCTTGGGGGCTCAAGTTGGCCTTTGGGAACCATCCCAACACTGACTGTCCTAAAAACCTCTTGGCTGAGGGAGTGGGGGTATAATGTGGGCAAGACACTCTCCACTATGATCAAATTCTAGCCTATATAGTCAGGATAGCAGGTGCCTCCAGTGCTGTTCTGATGGTCTAGTCGGACACAACTATCATACAAAATATGACTCATTGCTGAAATTCCACTGTCTAAGACAGCAGCACATGATTTATCATTATATTTCACTGCCTAGAGTAAGACATAAGTGGTCAGGTACCCACTCACACCTGGGTGGAGAAAGGAAAATCAGAGTAACCTGCCCTTCACAAGGACACACCACCATGCCGAAACAGGGCCTCGAACCCTGATCACCGGCGAACACTGGATCAGAACTCCAAGGCTTTGTCCATTCTGCCACAGTGCCATGTCATTTAGATTTTTTTTTTTTTTTTTTTTTTTTTTTTACACATCCCCCCCAAAAAGTAATGAGAGGATGGGATGAAGACCTCAACCTCAGGCCCATAACTACAAAGTAGTCATTGGGGGAAGCCTGAGGACCGCAGACGCAACCTCCCTTCTCCACCTCGGCAGCCGCTGGCAGCAGCTCACGTGTGTGGAGTCCGGTCCATTGTTTGATGTTCTCATGCCAGTTCTTCCGCTGTCTTCCTCTTCTTCTCCCGCCCTCGATGGTGCCTTGCATGACTGTTTTGGACAAGCTGGTGTGTCGAGTGTTGTGTCCAAACCATATCAGCTTGTGTCTCTTCCCAGTTGAATGGAGAGGTTCCTGAGGTCCAGCAAGGTTCTCAATTCTGCTCCGTACATGTTCATTGGTCCTGTGCTTGATCCAGGGAATTTGAAGGAGCTTTCTCAGGCATTTGTTCTCAAAGGCCTGGATCTTCCGTTCAGTTTCGGCTGTCAGTGTCCATGCCTTGCAACCATACAGTACAATGGAGACTACCAGGGCTTTGTAGAGTTTGAATTTTGTGGAGAATCGGATGTTACTTTTCCACACTCTGTTCAGTTTGGTCATGGCTGCAGTGGGATGAAGACAGGATTCGGGGGGGAAAAAAAAGTGGTTGCTGAAGAAAAATTAAAAACGTGAAGATAACAAAACTAAGCATCCAGAACAGCGCTGTGTCTGGAGTGTTTTGAGTGTGTACAAATGTACACAAATTAGCGTTTGAATGTTGGGTTGGACGTCTGTGCACAGCTGTGCATGTACTGTAAGTTGCAGTTCTAATTCTAAACGCATGTCTTACACACCACATTTTTACACTGTACAGCATCTTTTACATGGAAAAGCATGGTAGCCAATCATGCCTGTCTAAGACAATCAGAACAGCAGAGAGGAGGCGACTTATGTCCAGACTATCTAGGCTTGAATTTGATTTTCGTGGAGAGTGTCTTGCCCATGTCCCCCACTCTCTCAGCCAAGAGGGCTTTAGGACAGTCGGCGTTGGGATGGTCCCCAAAGGCCTGCTAGCCCCCAAGGCTGCAGCACTAAGAGCTAGTGCAATCTTCCCTGCAAGTTTTAGAGTCACAGCCCTTCACAAAAGATTAAGCTGTAAATGGACTCCCACTGCAGTGGAGAAACCATTGATCATACAGCTCTCACTTTGCTGTGGGCCCAGCTGTAAGCTTGTTTCAATCTCTGACGTAAGCCAAGTGTAGAGGTGCAATATAAATCAAATTATTCTTATTTTTGTTGTTTTTACTCAAATTCATATTTATGTTCTTCTTCATCTTCTTCTTATCATTATTATTATTATTATTATAAACTCCCTTTCAAGTCAAAAGGAAACATCCAAGCCAAGCAATTCATCTACTGCACACCACCAACACCCTTTCCCAATCACACACACACACACACACACACACACACACACAATTTTGGAAACAGAAAAACCAAATACAGCAGATTGGACATGTACAACAAAACCAGAAGCAATGATCATCAAATAGAGAATTATCTAACTGATAACAGTAATCCTGCTCACAAACAAGCTCTTTGCAAACTCTGAATAAACACAAACAATTTGAATATTGAATGAGGAAGATTTACAAACATTTCAAGAGAAAAAAAGATTATGTAATATGTGAGACGCTACTGGAGATGAATTCCATTTCTTAAATACCTGTATATTGTTTCATGACTTGCATTTGCTTCTGAGATGATGATTTCTTTCTTTCTTTTGTTCTGATAGCTACACAAATATAATATTGTACTGTATCACTCCTTTTTGTCACAACAGATTTCTCTGTGCCAAATTCCGGCTTCTCTCCCCAGGGAGAGTGCGTTGCTACACTGAGAGTGCCACCCATTTTTTTGTATTTTTTCCTGCCTGCAGATTTTTTTTTTTTTTTTTTTTTTTTTTTTTTTTGGTATGTTTTCCAATCGAAGAGAATTTTTCTAGATTCTCTCACTTCCTAGGCGGATGCGTTACCTCTGGGCCATCACATAACATGCATGCATGCATTCAAGGCCTGACTAAGCGTTTTGGGTTATGCTGCTGGTCAGGCATCTGCCTAGCAGATGTGGTGCAGCATATATAGATTTTTTTCTTCTTCCCAACATTTTTTTTTTTTTATTTAGACAAAGGTTTACAGATACAAAATTTACATACTCTGTGCATTAAAAAGTACATGGTAAAGACATAATGATGTTCTAAACACTGGAAAGTCCACAACAATGTAATGTAAGCAGAACAGTACATATTCAATAACATAGTTCTATGGTGTCATTATGCAGCTTAATCTTATACTAAACATATATAAAGAGACCATTTTTGCACAAATTTGCTGCAGCGTAGATTTGTCTGAAAGCGGTGACACCTTCCTGAGAAAGTGAAAGTGAAAGTGAAATTGAAACCTGTTCTGTTCTACCTTTGCGTCCTCGTGAAGGGAGCTGTGTAGCGGAGAGACAGAGGGACTACAGCCGTGTCTGGGCTGTTTGACGCCGGACGTCTCAGGGCTGCTGGTCTCCCCTGCCTGCCGACGCTTGGGCGCTTTCTAAAATAGTAACCCACAATTCTATACGTTTCTGTTGAATTTTTATATCACTATTTCATGGAATTTCATGAAGTATTGAATTGTTTTCATGTGGGGGGTGGGGGGGGGGGGGTTGTTTTTTTGTTTTGGTTTTTTATCTAAATCAATGTCATCAGCAGCAGCATATTTGTACTTGTCATTTCCAGGATTGTTTTTTGTGCAATATTCTGTTGCGTTATCAAAGATAGATATGTAGCATTATAAATGGCCAAACTGTTCGGTTTTGTTATTGCTTGTTTTCTTTCAGTCTTTTTTTCCATGAAATATATAGCTGCCTCTTAGTGCTGCAGCTTTGGCAGCTAGTTGGCCTTTAGGAACCATCCCAAAATGCTAACTGTTCTAAAACCCTCTTGGCCAAGAGAGTGGGGATTTAACTTGGGCAAGACACTCTGCACTGTCATCAAACTGTAGCCCAGACAGTCGGGAGAGCAGCCCCCATGAATCTGCCAACACTGACAACATTGACAGGACTCATCCCAAGCACGGAAATGGAGGGGTATCGAAACTGCGGTCACCATGAGAGCAGGGCATGAAAGGCCACAGACTCTGAGGCTGTTTTTTTATACTGATGATGATGAAGGAGAAGGAGGATGACGATGACGATGTTGCTATGGAGGTCCATTTTGGTTTGGGACTGCGTGACAAGGCTGTACTCTACGCTTCCTGTCATAATGATATCCCGGCGTTAACCAGGCCTGAGAGATACAGACACTTGCAGTGTTGGTCAGGCAATTAGAGCAACACACCCAAAGACGCATCCTTGAAGTGGATGGCACTCAACTGTGTGGTCCCAGTCTCCTCAATTTAAGCCCACAGCACACTGAACTCTGGGTAGGAGCCGGCCACGGGCCGAAAAACCCACTTCCGCTGGGATTCGAACCTGCGTCCTCCCAGCCGTCAGTCCGTGACACTAACCATTTTGCCAACCACTTTGACTCACTGACCCTTGCTCCCATACACTGCTCCAACATCAAATGTGACTCATTAAAACAATCTTCACGGTTCTACACATGGATAAAAGTTTGGAGGAAGCTGGCAGAATGGTTTAGACACTCATCTGCCAGTAAAGAGTTTGTGAGGGTCTGGGTTCCAATCCAGCTCTTGCCCTTTCTCCCAAGTTTGACTCAAAAATTGAACTGAGCGTCCAGTTGTTCGGATGAGACAATAAACCAAGGTCACGTGTGCAGCACGCAGTGAAGAAGAACCCATGGCAACAAGAGTGTTGTCCTCTGGTAAAATCAAGCTGAAGAAATCCACTCTGATAGGTGCATATATATATACGCATGCACTCAAAGCCTGACTAAGTGCGTTTAGTTATGCTGCTGGTCAGGCATCTGCCTAGCAGATGTGGTTGTAGCTTATGAGGATTTGTCTGAACACAGTGACACCTCCTTGAGAAAAGGAAACCGAAACTGCCACAGAAGTAACCACATAAAAAAAAAGGAATTAATTTTCTTCAGTATTCTGCAAGAATGAGCACTACATGAATGCCTGGCGAGGAGATGGACTCCCCAGGGTTGGAGGGGTTAAATGCTGAGACCACACACACACACACACACACACACACACACACACAGAGGCACACCCACACACACACACGCTTACACACATTCGACGTATAGCAGTAAAATACCTAAGCTGTCGTACATAATACATGGTTCTCAAAAAGGAAAGAGATTACTTGGTAAGTTGCATAAGTTATGGATGGAGGGTGGGGAGGGGAGGGGAGGGAAAGTGGGGGGCGGGGGGGGGGGCTGTGGGGGATGGTGAAATGATGCAGATTGTGTTGTTGTTGTTTTTTTTATTCTTTGTTATCTTTTACTCACACACACGCACACACACACACACACACACACACACACAAACACACAAACTCACACATACAAGCACACACACACCCACACACACAAACACACACACATACAAACACACTCACACACACACACAAACACACAAACTCACACATACAAGCACACACACCCACACACACAAACACACACACATACAAACACACACAAACACACACACACAAACTCACACATACAAGCACACACACACACACACACACACACAAACTCACACATACAAGCACACACACACACACACACACACACACACACACACACACACACACACACACACACACACAATCTTTTCCCCGCTCACCTGTATCTTCTCCAGCAGCCAGGACTCTTTCTCCAAGGACTGTTTCATCATTCTCACAAACTCACAGGGGCAATTGCTGTACTTGTTCTGCACACACACACACACACACACACACACACACACACACACACACATACACACATACTTAAGCATTTCTTAGGAGTTTTCTACCTTTTCTGTATTATCCTGTTGTTTTTTTTTTCTCAAGGCCTGACAAAGCGCGTTGGGTTATGCTGCTGGTCAGGCATCTGCTTGGCTTTGACCGAATGCAGTGATGCCTCCTTGATCTACTGATACTGATACTCCTGACTTCTCAGTCCATTCTTCTTAGCCACCTCTCTGCAACCCACCCTACTTTTTTTTTTTTTTTTTTTTTTTAATCATCACTAACATCACTAATAGTGAAAAGACACTAAACTAAAGAACACACACACACACACACGCACACACACACGCATGCACACACACACATTCACACACACATGCAAACACACACACATACAAACACACACACACACACACTCACAAACACACACACACACGCATGCACACACATATACTCAAACACACACACACTCACACACACACATGTACACACACACACACACACACACACAGTCCATCAGACGTGTGTGCTGAAGCACGTAGATGATACAGTAACAACAACAATGCCAATAACAAAGACACCTGAAGGTGGCGGCAGCGTCCATCAGACGTGTGCGATGAAGCACGTAGATGATGCCGTAACAACAACAATGCCAATAACAAAGACACACCTGAAAGGTGGTGGCGGCATCCATCAGACGTGTGCGATGAAGCACGTAGTTGATGCCGTTCAACTCCTGATACTTGCGGTGCAGGTTAGCGATGGTCTTCTGCAGCAGCTCCTGAGCCCTGGGCTCATGGGCGCGGTTGTCGGGGTCCAGCAGGTGCCTGAGGGAGAGACAGAAGATCATTTCATTTCCTGACAACTATGGGTCCACAGACTAATCATTTCATTCCCTGACAACTATGGGTCCAGAGACAGATGATTTCATTTCCTGACAACTATGGGTCCAGAGACTAATCATTTCATTTCCTGACAACTATGGGTGTAGAGACAGATCATTTCATTTCCTGACAACTATGAGTCCAGAGACTAATCATTTCCTTTCCTGACAACTATGGGTCCAGAGACTAATCATTTCATTTCCTGACAACTATGAGTCCAGAGACTAATCATTTCCTTTCCTGACAACTATGGGTCCAGAGACAGGAAGTCATTTCATTTCCTGACAACTATGGGTCCAGAGACAGAAGATCATTTCATTTCCTGACAACTATGGGTCCAGAGACTAATCATTTCATTTCCTGACAACTATGGGTCCAGAGACAGATCATTTCATTTCCTGACAACTACGGGTCCAGAGACTCATCATTTCGTTTCCTGACAACTATGGGTCCAGAGACAGAAGATCATTTCATTCCTTGACAACTATGGGTCCAGAGACAGATCATTTCATTTCCTGACAACTACGGGTCCAGAGACAGATCATTTCATTTCCTGACAACTATGGGTCCAGAGACTGATCATTTCATTTCCTGACAACTATGGGTCCAGAGACAGGAAGTCATTTCATTTCCTGACAACTATAGGTCCAGAGACTAATCATTTCATTTCCTGACAACTATGGGTCCAGAGACTAATCATTTCATTTCCTGACAACTATGGGTCCAGAGACACATCATTTCATTTCCTGACAACTATGGGTCCAGAGACTAATCATTTCATTTCCTGACAACTATGGGTCCAGAGACACATCATTTCATTTCCTGACAACTATGGGTCCAGAGACTAATCATTTCATTTCCTGACAACTATGGGTCCAGAGACAGAAGATCATTTCATTTCCTGACAACTATGGGTCCAGAGACAGAAGATCATTTCATTTCCTGACAACTATGGGTCCAGAGACTAATCATTTCATTTCCTGACAACTATGGGTCCAGAGACTAATCATTTCATTTCCTGACAACTATGGGTCCAGAGACAGAAGATCATTTCATTTCCTGACAACTATGGGTCCAGAGACAGAAGATCATTTCATTTCCTGACAACTATGGGTCCAGAGACTAATCATTTCATTTCCTGACAACTATGGGTCCAGAGACAGATCATTTCATTTCCTGACAACTATAGGTCCAGAGACTAATCATTTCATTTCCTGACAACTATGGGTCCAGAGACTAATCATTTCATTTCCTGACAACTATGGGTCCAGAGACTAATCATTTCATTTCCTGACAACTATGGGTCCAGAGACAGAAGATCATTTCATTTCCTGACAACTATGGGTCCAGAGACTAATCATTTCATTTCCTGACAACTATGGGTCCAGAGACTAATCATTTCATTTCCTGACAACTATGGGTCCAGAGACTAATCATTTCATTTCCTGATTACTATGGGTCCAGAGACAGAAGATCATTTCATTTCCTGACAACTATGGGTCCAGAGACAGAAGATCATTTCATTTCCTGACGACTATGGGTCCAATTCCATTTCCTGACAACCATGTGTCAAGGAGATACCTGCCAAAGAAACAGGAAATCATTTCATTTCCAGACAACCACAGGTCCAGTTTCATTTCTTGACAACCATACGTCCAATATTTGTATGTATATTTGTATTGCTTTTTATCACAACAGATTTCTCTTTGTGAAATTCGGGCTGCTCTCCCCAGGGAGAGGATGTCGCTACACTACAGCGCCGCCCATTGTTTGGTATTTTTTCCTGTGTGCAGTTTTATTTGTTTTTCCTATTGAAGTGGATTTTTCTTCAGAATTTTGCCAGGAACAACCCTTTTGTTGCCGTGGGTTCTTTTGCACATGCTAAGTGCATGCTGCACACGGGACCTCGGTTTATCGCCTCATCTGAATGACTAGCGTCCAGACCACCACTCAAAGTCTAGTGGAGGGGGAGAAAATATCGGTGGCTGAGCCGTGATTTGAACCAGCGCGCTCAGATTCTCTCGCTTCCTAGGCGGAAGCGTTACCTCTAGGCCATCACTCCACTATCATTTCCTATGGATCCAGGTGATGCCTGCCATAGAGACAGGAAACCATTTCACTTCCTGACAACCATGGGTCCAATGTCATTTCCAGACAACAACGGGTCAATCACTAATTATCAACAAACAAATTACTGATAATTAATCATGTGATTCCATAGAAAGCATGTCAGTGTATATGTGTCAAGTTAAATTAATTATCTCCAAAGAGAATGTCACATGTAGTCATGTTTCCCATGCTCACAAATCAAACGTAACATATGCATTTGAAAGACATGTATGTGTTTAATTAAGTAATCGAAAGATCACATAATATATTCATACGGTTACAATCCAGTTTACATTGACACATCTATGAACACCTTATGTATTAACAACACATGTCTCCATATTAAAAGAGATCACATAAAATTACATTGACATCACTTCAGAATCAGAATAACACTGGTATTTCATTGTATTTTATTTTATTTCATTTTATTCTGGGGTTGCCCCATCATCTGCACTGTTTCACTGTTTCTGTTGAGCAACTGAAACTGAAATCACCATTGCTGCTCTTCCACTGTTCCAGCCACACATGCAGGTATTGTTACACCTTCATGGGGAAGTGATAACACACACACACACACACACACACACACACACACACACACACACACACACAGAAAGCTGTCTCACGATTGTTGTTCCTCCAGCCACACATGCAGGTATTGTTACACCTTCATGGGGAAGTGATAACACACACACACACACACACACACACACACACACACACAGAAAGCTGTCTCACCATTGTTGTTCCTCCAGCCACTCATGCAGGTATTGCCACACCTCTGTGGGGAAGTTAAAGCACACACACACACACACACACACACACACTCAGAGAGTTATCTCACGATTGTCGTTCCTCCAGCCACACATGCAGGCATTGCCACACCTTTGTGGGGAAGTTATAGCACACACACACACACACACACACACACACACACACACTCAGAGAGTTATCTCACGATTGTCGTTCCTCCAGCCACACATGCAGGCATTGCCACACCTCTGTGGGGAAGTTATAGCACACACACACACACACACACTCAGAGAGTTATCTCACGATTGTCGTTCCTCCAGCCACACATGCAGGCATTGCCACACCTTTGTGGGGAAGTTAAAGCACACACACACACACACACACACACACACACACACACACACACACAAAGCTGTCTCACCATTGTTGTTCCTCCAGCCACTCATGTAGGTATTGCCGCACCTCTGTGGGGAAGTCGTAGCAGTGACCGAGCTTGTCCAACAGACCCTCATACTGTAAGACTTTCTCTATCTGTGACCACTTGAACACCATTGCCATCGTCTCTCCACACGCCACCTCCACACACTGAAGTTACCTGCACATCATATCTGTGACGTTCAGTCATGTCCGACCATGACCATCAGAACAGCAGAGGAGGCAACATAAAATAAAGCACTGATGAATTTTAATGTTTAGCTTCAGACTAACGTGCATTTTCTGCTAACTTGCCCTATTACAAATATCTGCTCACGAAAAAAAACATGGACGACTTCATTTGCTCCTATTAGGTTCCTTGTTTCAATTATCAAAAGTGAGACATTTCAACTAATAAATGTTAATACTGTGTCATTCATGCTGCTGGCATTGCAATGTTGATCTTGCATGTGGATCCTGACTCGGTGACTACAGCAATTAGAACACCGTTACTAACATTTATTTGCAAATTTATGACTTGGATACATGCATGTACTCTCTGTCTTTTCTTATTTGTATTTGTATTTGTATTTCTTTTTATCACAACAGATTTCTCTGTGTGAAATTTGGGCTGCTCTCCCCAGGAAGAGCGTGTCACTACACTACAGCACCACCCATTTTAAAAAAAAAATTTTCTGCATGCTGTTTTATTTGTTTTTCCTACTGAAGTGGATTTTTCTTCAGAATTTTGCCAGGAACAACCGTTTTGATGCCGTGGGTTCCTTACGTGCGCTAAGTGCATGCTGCACACGGGACCTCGGTTTATTGCCTCGTCCGAATGACTAGCGTCCAGACCACCACTCAAGGTCTAGTTGAGGGGGAGAAAATATCGGTGGCTGAGCCGTGATTCGATCCAGCGCGCTCAGATTTTCTCACTTCCAAGGCGTAAGCGTTACCTCTAGGCCATCACTCCACATTATACTTTAACTAATAAAAAACTTACTTTAGTTTGCTTTTTTTGTGAACATGATCAGTAAGTTAGCAACATGCATATCTATTGGCTGCATTGTTGTTGTGTTTTCTTTCCACCTGTATATCCACAGGATTGCGAAAAAAAAAAGAAAAAAAAAAAAAGAAGTGTTTCTAGCTCTATACTGTCTTTAAAAAAAAAAAAAAAATGTGTTATCAATATCACTGCACATGACTACTCGATCATGTATCAGTTTCAATTTACAAATACTCCAATAACAGCTCCAACTTTGAAATTTCTTGAACAATGATACTGCAGACTGACACTCACACTTTTCACTGTTCCTGGCAGGGAGCTTGTGGCATTTAGATAGATCAATATCAATACTTGTACAGCACCTATCCTCAGTCAGAGACCAAGCTCTAAGCGCTTTACAAACAGTCATTTGCACAACAGGCTGCCTACCTTGGTAGAGCTGACAGATCTGCCAGTGGGCGCTCATCATTTGTTTCCAGTGTCATTTAATTAGGTTTCAGTCATGTGCACACACAAACACATACTCTCTCTCTCTCTCTCTCTCCCCTCTCTCAATAATATGTAACATTTAACGTGTATGTATTCCATTTTCATGATTTTATTTATTTACCCCACCATGTAGTCACCTGACACAAACAAGTATGTGCACACATACAAGCAAACAAATTTCTTTACAACAATTACAAGGTTATGTATACATTATATACATTAAGATTAATACACATACATCAAGGACACCCAACATAAACAAGCAAACCAACCAACCTACACACACACACACATCACCAAGAGAAGTTCAAAAGCTCATTAGTCCATAAAATGGTAGGCAGATTATCAAAATTTGTTCTTGTGGTTCACAAACCTGATAAGGTTACGTACCTAGACTACCTAGACTTGTAAGAAGTATCAAAAGTATCATGTTCAAAAGTCTGCCTTTGAGCAGTACATTCTCCATGTATACATGTTTGCTTTGTTTGCATACATATATATTTATTTACATGCTGTACGGACATAATTTTATGTGCACTTTCATTTCAGCAAAATATATAATGTATTTCAAGACTCCAGACTGGTTTATTGTCCATACAGACCTGTACAGAAAGTCAGTGTTTAACGTGTGTAAAAAATAAATATATACAAATAAAATGAAGCTGATTATGTATGTGTAATTAAATCAGTGTTTAACATGTGTAAAAAATAAATATATACAAATAAAATGAGGCTGATAAAGTTGAGAAAGTTTGTAAATTAAGACACAGACATAGACACAAGAATCAAGAATCAAGAATATTTAATTCTTTCACCCCTTTTGGGGCATGGAGGGTATTATAGAACAGCAGTAGTATTTTACACCAAAATTAAACATAAACAATTAAGATAACATAACTATCAAAAACAGAACACAAACTATATGAAACACAACATAAATGATGATAGTATTTTTCTGGTATTAAACCTCAGGATAGATCAGACTATGTTGCTCATCTTTGCAACATTACTTAAGTTTTAAAACCAAATTGTCATGGCTGCATGAAATAAATTACACAGAAAGCCTCTTCCAACAAGAAAATTTAAACAATCGTTGGCTTTTTTTCTTCTTTTTTTTTCCCCTTTTTTTCTGACATTGTATTGCAATGATTTCTTCCGAAACTTTTTTTCAGCAGAGTAAGTCTAAGTTGGGTTTTTTTGTTGTTTTTTTTTTCTTTTTTTATGACAAGTCCTACGTCATAACACACACACACACACACACACACACTAGAAATGCCCCTTTCCTCTCCCCCTCAGAACCAGCTCCTCCCCTTCTCTCTCTCTCTCCACTTCCCCTCCTCCCCCTCCCCTTCCATTGTGCAAACTCCCATCCAGTACCTTAAAATAAGAAAAAAAAACAAAAAAAGTATCAGATTCAATAAAAAAAATTAGATTCTCACAATATATTATAATGTCAAGGGAGCATACTGACTTTCTTGAAATTTCTATTAAAGACCCCTTCACCCCTATATCAACCTACCCACACACAGGAACACACAATTACTTCCCCACAAAATCAATTCACTGCTGTGCTCTAGTAAGAAACAGGCATGGTAAAATGACTGTATGGATAAATAAATTAATTACTTGATAACTGATTAACTAAGTGAATAAATAACTTCATTTGACAAACAATGAAAAGACTTAAGATCCAAACACAATAAACTATTAAAAACAATAGATAAATAAATACCTAATTACCAATTCATATAAATAAATAAAATAAACAAATCCAAGGAATAACTGTAACTGGAATTGTATGACATTGCGCAAACTGCATGAGAAAAAGTATGCAATCATTATATATAAGTTATATACTATACAGTATATTTAGCATTGCATCAGTGGTTTGAGATAACAATTAATTTCATTTCTAGTAACATATATAATGTGTATTCAGTTTGCAACAAAATATGTAATCTTTTAAACAAATTGAAAAAACAACATCATAATAATAATAATTTATTGCCAATTTCAGCCAATAGAATTATGGTGTCTCAGCACAAAGCAGATGCATTCAACTATTTCAAGGCTGAGTGAAGCAACTTAGATATATAATGATAGATGGAATGGAAAGAAATTACCCCCCACCCCCACCCCACCCCTCTCTCTCTATTTATTTTATTTTATTTTTTTAGGAACAAAGCAAATGTATCATGACAAAATTAATTGACAATAACATCAACTAATAGGCTAACTATAAGCAATGAATTATCAAATAAAAAAAACAAACAAAAAAATACAACATGATCTGAGGTCATTACCAAATCGTTATCATATGACTATCATCGTTTATAATAATAATAATAATAATAATTGTTATCATCATTATTATTATCACTAATGTTCAGTTTCCTGATTCATAACATTTTAAGTCATTGAAATGCACGATATTTATCATATTTCTAATCGAAGAGACGACTTTAAAGTCATCTGTGTCCTTAAATATTGATCGTTAACACTCCCAAAAAGAAAAGAAACAATCAATACCAAGAGACACTGACCTGCAAACCACCAGCCGAGTCAACAGGTTGAATGTAATTTGTAAATCGAAACCGAGCGCTGACAAAGGGAGCTTATCAAGGGAAAACGTTTGGTGACATGCGATATTGGAAAATAATTCACACACAATCTAGACCAACACGTCGCAAATAGTGACACCGCAGAAATGCTGACAGCTTTGAGTTTGCGAGCAATTTGGTATTCAGCCAGTGCGAGACTCAGTCTTGTGCGCAGTTTTTGGAACAGTTTTCCAGGAACACAATTCCCCAGAAGAAGTGAGGCCACACCCACAAATGCAAAAGTCAACAAAGCGCAAGTGCTCCGCGTCTGACATATTCGGTTTTGAGTGATTGTGAATGCCATAGAATCACAGTAACACATACACAGACACGGACGGACGAACAGGCACGCGCGCGCGCACACACACACACACACACACACACACACACACACACACACACACACACCCCCCGTGACACACATACACAAAATACACACCTGATACACACTGACACACATACACACGCACGCACG
>NC_134892.1:20323290-20330790 GCF_041734735.1 Babylonia areolata
CTACACTTGTCCAGAAAATGAAGTTCATCCTCTATAACTCCACATGATTTACATAGCCGGTCTTTCCTAGTTACGTTGTAGTGACGTCCACGCTCAATTTCAAGTGTGTGTGTGTGTGTGTGTGTGTGTGTGTGTGTGTGTGTGTGTGTGTGTGTCTCATGTGTGTGTGTGTGTGTGTGTGTGTGCGTGTGTGTGTGCCAGTGTGTGTGTGTGTGTGTGTGTGTGTGTGTGTTGTGGCTTTATTTAATCAGTATTGTGTAAGCCACTAAGTGGATCCTGTTCAAGGCGGGGCCGGACCGGCTATCAAAAAAGCACACCTGTGCTTATCTATCATTTTCCGAGGTCGGACATAAATCTCTCTCTCTCTCTCTCTCTCTCTCAGTTTTGCTGTGCCTCCTGTTGTTATGGGCCTGGAGACCTTACAGTTAAAACTTTTTTTTTTTTTACTTTGACTTTCTGTCTGTGTCAGTGTGTGTGTGTGTGTGTGTGTGTGTGTGTGTGTGTGTGTGTGTGTGTGCGTTCGTTCGTTCTTTTGCTTAACGTCACGGTCTATCCACTTTTGTGACTTTAGACGAAAATCCATTATACACCCCACCCCACCCATGTGTGTGTGTGTGTGTGTGTGTGTGTGTGTGTGTGCCGTCTGTCTGTCTCTGTCTCTCTCTCCCACTGAAACGCCGGTCTCCGTCCAATTGTGGAGTATTGCCCTGCAGCAGAGCTGGAACGGAGGAACTTGTTTGAACTACATAGCCACTGAAGTGCAAGGCCAGTGCTCTAAATCATTGCATGGGTCGCGCGGGCGGACGCTTGTGCGCGCGTGCTGTGACAAATTTGGATCCGGTAGCGCCAGTGACTGATGTCAGCAGATGATTCCACCACGCGCGCGAGTTAGCATTACTGTGTGAATGTGTGTCAGTGTGTCGTGTGCTTTGCCGTGACTGCATGATCGACTGAGGTCAGCCTGTTATTGCAAAGCGCAGGTTTGAGACGGTCTTGAAAGCGTCAGACTGCTACATAAAAATTCTATAAATGTACTCAGTGTCCACGGATGATGACAGTGATGAAGATTATCATCATCATTATCATTCTTCTTCTTACTGTTATCATGTATTATGATCATCATCATTGGATATGCGTTTCAGAGAGTTGTCTTTTGTTGTTGTTCTTGTGTATTCAGTCATTTCAGTGTCACTCAGTTTTTGGCTCGAGTGGGGGCAAACAATTAGTATTGTGACCTACAACTTCATTTATTTTCAACCTTCACCAACCAGTCTCAAATACCGACCGCCTATCTATACAGTACCCATTCAAACCAAGGCGAAAATCTGAGGAAATAAAAGTGCCAGTCACAAGGACGCAGCACCACGTCAGTCGAAACCAAAACGGGACCTCCGACGAGCCCTGATCACTGGTCACATGAACCCTGGCTCATAAGTCAGTCCAACGCCTGAACAACTGATTCTGCCACTGACGGTAGGCCAACCTGTGGAGTCGGTGATGGCCAAGAGGTAACGCGTCCGCCTAGGAAGCGAGAGAATCTGACCGCGACTGATTCGAATCACGGCTCAGCCGCCGATATCCCCCCCCCCCCACCCCCTAGTCATTCGGATGAGCCGACGATAAACCGAGGTCCCGTGTGCAGCATGCACTTAGCGCACGTAAAAGAACCCACAGCAACAAAAGGGTTGTTTCTGGCAATTTTTTTTTTAAAACCACTTCGATGGGAAAAAACAAATAAAACTGCACGCAGGAAAAAAAAAAAGGGGGGGGGGGAGGGGGCGTGTGTGTGTGTGTGTGTGTGGGGGGGGGTGGGGGGTGAGGGGGGGGGGGGGGGGGAGGGGGGCTGTCAGTCATGTAGCGACGCGCTCTCTCTGGGGAGAGCAGCCCGAATTTCACACAGAGAAATCTGTTGTGACAAAAAGAGAAATACAATACAATACAATACAATACAATACAATACTTCCCCAGTCCATTATATACATACATGAATATTACAATGGGACTCCAGTTCTGAAACTGATCTGGCGCGGCATTTTTCGATCCGAATCCCATGTATTCTGTCAAGGTAGCTACTGGGTAATGTCCTACTTTAGCATCCTAACTTCCTGGAGCTGAATTTAGAGGCTACTGTAGTAGTGGTGATTTTCGTAGACGAGGGATGCAAGTACACCCATGCTGTAGAAACAACTGTATGGGCAGCCAAGTCGTAAGTAGGTCACGCCGTCACTGTGGTGTACCACTTAGGCAGTGCATACAAGACCCGTTTTCCCAGACCAGAAGTGCCTGGTGCTGGCTGCGTAGAATAGACACATCTGTTGATATGATAACGCTGACGCGGGCTTTCCGGATCTTTCAGCCGACGTCCGACTCGGAAGTCACGAAGTTTGCCGAAGCGAAGAACAGGCAGTTTCTATGTCAATCATTCGCGCTCAAGACTTTCATAGAAGTAGTGGGGTACTTTGGCTCTTTCTTATCTCGTCCAGTCACGCGCGCGCGCACACACTGACACTGACACACACGCGCGCGCGTGCGCGCACGTACGCACGCACACACGCAGGTACGGCGCACACCGACACACACACGCACGCACACATACATACACACGCACGGCTCCGGCACTTTCACTCTCTCTCTCTCTCTCTCTCTCAGTCTTATTTTCATTATACATTAATGATTTACCTTTATTCTTATAAACACACTGCGAAATGTTCGCGGCTGACGACACAACACACACACTGAGACACACACACACACACACACACACACACACACACACACACACACACACACACACACGCACACACATACACACACACACACACACACACACACACACACACACGCACACACATACACACACACACACACACACACACACACACTGACACACTGACGCACACACACACACACCTGGCACAAACACTCACACACACAGACACACACACAATCGACTACACATAGTGCATACACATTACACACACACATACACACGGCGTCAGTATCAAAACCAAAGAGACAACCATCATCGAAAACTTAAGACGCAGAAGAAACAAAAGAACGGCACCGAACCGGATGCAAACTATTCAGCCCCCATGGTGGAATACCGACACAGAAATGTTCGCGGCTGACGACACAACACACACACTGAGCCACACACTCGCACGCACACACACACACACACACACACACACACACGCACGCACATGACTACACACTGCATACACATTACACACACACACATACAAACGTGCACGCGCTCGCGGCAAACAATATGCACACTACACACCGCATAATATCGACACACACAAGCACACACACAGACTGAGATTTTCTTTGTAGCCTTTGCCATCAAATTCTTTAGAATCGGCAGTTGGAATTGTTCCAGCGCGAGAATGAGAATCTCAACAATTGAGAAATTGGCATATGATTTTGATATTTTATGCCTCCAAGAGACCAGGACAAGTGCAGACAGACCAATACAGTTTGAGAATTTCACAGTCTTTCAAAGGAATGAAGGAAGAGGAGTAGCAATCACACTGAACAAAAACCTAAAAAACAAAGTTTCCACAATACTGAAATCTAGAGAAATTGTGCAGCAACTCATGCCGTGAACTAGTGGGGGTGCGTCTTGAAAAACCTGACGGAATTCACAAAAGCATCGCGCTCATCAATGCCTATGTTCACCCAGGAACCTGCACAACCGACAAAAGAGGACTGGGCCTTTTTAGAGGAAATAGAGAACGAACTTGGAGATTCAGTCATTATCTGTGGAGACCTTAATGCAAGATCGAAGTTAAGGGACCAGCGGAACACCAACCCACAATGACTCGCACTTGAAGAATGATAAGGGAAATTCTTCTTAGCCCATTAACAACCACATCCCCAACTCGCCTTGGAACAAGACAAGGGGACAATGACAGTGTGATCGACATCGCTCTAACATGTCCAAAATTCAGAGCAGAAATGAATGCAGAGACGCTTCCACACCAAGGTAGTGACCACCTCCCGGTAGTTTTCAGTCTACAGAAATTATCAGATAAACCCTGTATGAAACCGTGTGATCCATTCCAGTATAAAACCAAAGAGTCAACCATCATCGAAAAATTAAGACGCAGAAGATACAAAAGAACGGTACCGAACCGGATGCAAACTATTCAGCCCCCATGGTGGAATACCGACACAGAGAGAGCCTGGATAGAAAAACATGCGGCTGTCAAACTTTGGCAAAAAGAAAGAACAAAACCTTCTCAGGACAAAGATATTGAAACAAAAATGAGAGAAAAGCTAAACAGTTTGAAGTCATTGCTCAAGAGGCCAAAAATGACGAGTGGAAACAGTTTTGCGAGGCACTCAGTTATGACACAACATTGACAGAGTTCTGGCAATTTTATCGTCGCATGGAAGGGAAAACGTGCACAACAACAACCCCAGACATGTTAGATACTGACGGAACCAAGCTTTAAGACAAACGAAGAAAAAGGATCCGCCCTGCTCAAACGTTTCATGCAACAGAGTGATCAAAGAAACTTAGATGAAAAAAAAAAGAAATATGTTGAGGAGTTAAACCAAACCCTGATACAGACTGGACCCGACGATGACTTGACAATAGATGATCTAAACGAAGCAATAACTAAATGCAAGAAAGAATCGGCTCCTGGCCCAGACAAAGTTCGCTACTCGGACATCAAGGAGCTATCGGAAGAAGACAGAAGCAAACTTTTCAATCTGTATCAAAACAGTTTCCACAATGGACATGTGCCGGAGGACTGGACACACAGCTTCTTAAAACCCATACCAAAACCAGGAAAGGACCATCGTCAGGTAAGCGGCTACCGAATCCTAACCATGCAAAACATTGCTGGAAAGCTCATGGAACGCATGATAGCCAGGAAACTTGCAAGGGATCTTGAACACAGGCACATTCTCCCTTCAAATCAAGGTGGTTACAGAACAGGCAAGTCCACATGGGAAAATGCAGCTGCTTTTGCATATGAGGTATATGAAGGATTTCAAAGAAAAGAAGAAACACTAGCAGTAGCAATCGACCTTGAAGATGCCTACAATAAAGTCCAGTTTGCGCACCTCATGGAGCTGCTACTAAGGTATGAAGTAAGTTTGACACTGACAAGATGGATAGCTGCAGCGCTTCAGGAAAGAACCGTCGTCCTACGCCTTGGAGACTGGATGTCTGCACCTTCTAAATTATCCATGGGACTGCCACAAGGGTCTCCGCTCTCTCCTGTCCTCTACAACGTCTACACGAAGGGCCTTGCAGACTTAAACAACGATGGAATAGCTCGGGTGCTTACTCTTGCGGATGATGGCCTGGTCTTCAAAACTTCGAAAGATGCTCAGGAAAGAACTAAAGCCGTCCAGAAACAACTAAACAATATTGCTCAATGGTGCAAAGACACCGGATCTTCCATCAATCCAGCGAAAGCCCAAACATTGCTGTGCACCCTCAACAACAGAACCGCGAGCAAAGCACCACCTTCTGTGTCATTCGACGGGATTCAGATCGAGAAAACCGAATGCCTACGCTACCTAGGAATACAGTTCGACAGGATGCTGACCTTCAGAAAACATACGGAAAATACTGTTCTCAAATGCAAAAAGGACCTTTCAGTCTTAAAAGCAGTGGCAACCAAAGGTATTGGAACAAAAGACACGCCCACAGAAACCATGCGATACCTGCTTGACCTTCCTTCAGTGCAGGCCAGAAACAAGTTAGAACAGGTCAAGACCTACTTCAAAGCATTAGAAAACCCTCAAAACCCACTGCATGACGCAGTCAAAGAACCAAAAGGCAGCCGTCTAGGACGAGGAGGATCATGGATGGGGCAAGCAGAAGACACAATCCAGCTAGTATGCCGACTACAAGACCTGAAAGAAACAAAAGAATGGGAGAAAAACCCCGAAAACCTCAACCATCTCTTCAACACAGCCATTTCACCCACTCTAGGAAGACATTGTCGGGAACGGCCAGAGGGCAAAAGTGAAGCTACTCATAGAAGAAAACAGTAAAGAAGAGGACATCGTCATATACACAGATGGCTCAGTCACCAAAGACCAATCCGGTTGGGGATTCACTGCGAAACAAAATGGAAAAACAGTTAGGGAAGAGAATGCTGCCTACAAAGTCACAACCTCCAGCCTGACGATGGAAGTTGAAGCTGTGACACATGCCCTCCAGTGGCTGTCGTCCAACCATACGCCCGGAAACCAACATGCCATGATTCTAACCGACTCAATGAACCTCATACAGAAAATTGAAAACGGAATGGGAAGCCCAGAGTGGCATAAGGCAATGCGCAACTTTCAGATTAAAAAACACACATGGTCATACTGCCCGGGACATGCAGGAGTTAAGGGAAATGAGCGAGCTGACAGACTTGTTGGTAACGCAACACCAACGAGCGGCCTACATCTAGGAAAATCGGAAATCCTCAGAAAAGTCAAAGAATATCAAAAAGAACAGGTACAAGGCCATCACACCATCGATCGCCTCAAAGAACATGAACAACACATTTACAGTAGAAGGCAGATTGCATCATTGATCTGTAGATGGAAACTGAACTGAACCGTTTCAAGACGAAATACATAAAAAGTGTTTCCTGTATATTTGGTAATCCTATAACAAATGATCATGTATTTACTTGCGACATGTTAAAATGTCACATACCTCTACTAGCATCTTTTCCGATGCAAGAAATATTGGACTCATCAGTTTTATTGTTCAGTTTCTTTAAATCGTTGTTAAATAGTCCAATTGGGTTGCTGTTTTAACTTTTTTTTTCTTTTCTTTCAAGATTCATGTATATGTCTTGGACTTGTCACTGCTAATGTTGGACTGTTTCAAATCTTTGTTGGATAGTCCAATTGGGTTGTTAAAACGATTTATCCTTTTATTATTATTATTATTATTATTATTATTATTATTATTAGTTTGGTAGTATATTGTTTTAGCCAGATTGTTGTAAATGTTGTGATTTTTCCCGCTTACCCTTTCCCTCCTTGCTATGAACACATGCGTGCGCACACGCAAAAACTGACACACACACACACACACACACACACACACACACACAAACACACACACCTTTTTCTATACATACACACGTACACACACACACACACACACACACACACACACACACACACACAGGGTGTTTTGTTGGATGGGGGAATGTGTGTGTGTGCGTGTGTGTGTGCCGAGTGCAGTGTGTGTGTGTGTGTGTGTGTGTGTGTGTGTGCCGGCGCGCGCGCGCGCGCGCGTGTGTGTACCAGTGTGTGTGTGCGTTCGCGCGTGTGTGTGCGTGCGTACGTGCACACACGCACGAGCGTGTGTGTGTGTGTGTGTGTGTGCGTACATGTGTGTGTGCGTGTGTGCGTGCGCACGCGCGCGCGCTCTTTGTCTGGTGTGACAGGTGGAGCATGAGATGGCCTGAATCATCACCATCGAGTTGTCACTCGCCTTCATAAGTTTGGGCCTACCACGAG
>NC_134892.1:20335790-20340790 GCF_041734735.1 Babylonia areolata
CAGTATGCACTTAGCGCACGTAAAAGAACCCACGGCAACAAAAAGGTTGTTCCTGGTAAAATTCTGTAGAAAAAAAATCAACTTCGATAGGAAAAACTAAGAGGGGGGGGGGGGGGGGGGGTAGGGGGGGGGGGGGGGGGGGGGGGGGGGGGGGGGGGGGGGGGGAGGGGGGGGGAATGGGTGGGGCTGTAGTGTAGCGACGCGCTCTCCCTGGGGAGAACAGCCCGAATTTCACACAGAGAAATCTGTTGTGATAAAAAATACAATACAATACAACACAATACAACACAATACAATACAATACAATCTGTCTATCTGTCTGTCCCGTTGTCTCGACAGCAGACCACGGGGGCATCACACATTAATTTTGGCTAACCAGCCTCCTCCACCCCACGCGGTCATCTGTCCTTCTGACTGTCTCACTCAGGGTGAGAGCTGTCCACTCTGAGGTGCTATCCTCGCATCTCTTCTTCTGCCTGCCTCGTCTCCCTGCAATGCTCCCGACAGTTTCAGTTTCAGTTTCAGTAGCTCAAGGAGGCGTCACTGCGTTCGGACAAATCCATAGACGCTACACCACATCTGCCAAGCAGATGCCTGACCAGCAGCGTAACCCAACGCGCTTTGTCAGGCCTTGAGAAAAAAAGATAGATAGATAAGCTTACACAAATAAATAAATAAATAATAATTATGATATATATATAAAAAGGTAGTAGTAATGAAAAAAATAATAAAAGAATAATAATAATAATTATTATTATTATTATCCCGACAGAAAGATCTTAGTCCTGATGAACGCGATACTTGGCCATACCACTTGGCTACAAACAAGAAAACAATTATTTCATTTTATTTATTTATTAAGACTTCTTGCTATAGCGCATATTCTTGAAGCTCTATGCGCTTTACAATAGCACTAAAAAAACCAAAAAACATTCACTCAAACATCCCCACACAAACATATGCATATAATTTGAAACATAGGTGAGAGAGAACAATTAAAATAGGTCATGTCAGTTGGTTAAATCAAGAAATACAACAGGTATTTTAAAAAATGATAACAACAACAAAGTAGACAATTGAAATTGAAAGAACACAAGCACGTATACGCATGCATATATACGTAGGTACATACATACATACAAACACACAAAGCACACAACGTGCGCACACACACACACACACACATACACGCACACACGCGCCGGCGCGCGAGCGCACGCACGCACACATGCACCAACGAACACTGACAAGCCGCATACCCAAACACATTACTCACGCACTCACTCAGTGACACACACACACATACACGCACCAACAGGCACAATACGTTTCCCCTTTTTTTTTACCACAAACTCACACAGCAATTATCTGTGTTTCCCGACTGAAAAAAAAACAGTCTCCTCAGTTCAACACAAGCAAGAGTGAATACTGATTTCTGTTTTCGCCATCGGTTTTCTCCCTTAGCTGCGAGCAAGTTCGATAACTTTTACTGTTTTCTGTGCAAACAAAGCTCCGTCTAGTATCGGAGTTCAGCCCCTTGGTGGTGTTTTGTTTTTGTTTCCTGTGCTAATGAGGAGGGGGGGGGGGGGGGGGGGATAACTGACGTGGGCTCTTTGTGGTTTCACTTTCAGTGCCAGTCTCCGAAGAGCCGTCAGTGAAAGGGTGCAGGCTGGTCCATATGCGACACGATAATCTGGTTAAAGATTGATTGACTGATTTATTTGTTTGTTATTTCTTTGTATTTTTTGTTTATTTCACAGAATGACAAGGAGATTTGAGTTTATATGGCCACAGAGTGAAGAGAGAGAGAGAAAGAAACGAGAGAGAAAGAAGGGAGAGCATAAATAGAACAGAGAAGAGAAGAGAGAGAAAGAGAGAAGAGAGAGAGAGAAGAGACAGAGAGAGAGACAGACAGACAAGAGAAGCAGAGACAGAGAGACAGAGAGAGAGACAGAGAGAGAAGAGAGAGAGAGAGAGAAGAGAGGAGAGAGACAGAGAGAGAGGAGGAGGAGAGAGAGAGAAGAGAGAAGGAGACAGAGAGAGAAGACAGACAGACAGACAGAGAGAGAAACAGAAAGAGAGACAGAGAGAGAGAGACAGAGAGAGAGAGAGACAGAGAGAGAGAGAGACAGAGACAGAGAGAGGTTTGCTCTTTGTGGTTTGAGTTTCAGTGCCAGTCTCTAAGCGGGAGGCATCAGAGGGTGCGGGATTATCCTTATACGCCAGGCAGTGGCTGTGGTGCGTCCTCCATTTGTTTTCTTCACTTTGGCAGCATCAGTTCAGCACGTATAGCCCGTTGATTTGAGGATCGTTACTGGATGTTACTAACCGTTGAAACGACAGTTTTTGCAAGCCCCTGGCATGGAATATGTACATACATGCACAACATAATCTTGGTTATTGTTGCAAACTAACCGTTGAAACAACAGTTTCACAAGCCACGTGGCATGGAATATGTACATACATGCACAACGTAGTCGTGGTTATTGTTGCAAACTAACCGTTGAAGCTACAGTTTTGCAAGCACATGGCATGGAATATGTACATACATACACAACATAGTCTTGGTTGTCGTTACAAACTAACCGTTGAAACATCAGTTTTGCAAGCCTCTGGCATGGAATATGTACATACATGCACGCCATAATCTTAGTTATCGTTACAAACTAACAGTTTTGCAAGCCCCGTTACATTGAATATGTACATACGTGCACACTATAGTTTTGGTTATCGTTGCAAACTAACCATTGAAACAACAGGTTTTGCAAGCACTTGGCATGGAATATGTACATTCATGCACGCCATAATCTTGGTTATCGTTGCAAACTAACCGTTGAAACAACAGTTTTGCAAGCACTTGGCATGGAATATGTACATTCACGCACAACATAATCTTGGTTGTCGTTACAAACTAACCGTTGAAACAACAGGTTTTGCACAAGCACTTGGCATGGAATATGTACATACATGCACAACGTAGTCTTGGTTATCGTTGCAAACTAACCGTTGAAAGCAACAGTTTTGCAAGCTCCGTGGCATGGAATATGTACATACATGCACAACGTAGTCGTGGTTATTGTTGCAAACTAACCGTTGAAGCAACAGTCTTGCAAGCTCCGTGGCATGGAATATGTACATACTTGCACAATGTAGTCATCATTATCATTACGACTGAACTCACCGTTGAAACAACAGTTTTGCAAACCCCGTGGCATGCATGGAATATGTACATACATGCACAACATAATCTTGGTTATCGTTGCAAACTAACCGTTGAAACAACAGTTTTTGCAAGGCTCCTGGCATGGATTATGTACATACCATACGTTCTGGGGCATCATTAGCTAGTTGTTTCCCCTTACTACCCCCACCCCCTCCTCCTCCCTTTCCCTCCAGGCAGTGGCTGTGGAGAACGATCCATTTATCTCCCATAACTATACAGCAGCATGGGGGAGGGGAGGGGGAGAGGGGCAGCTCCGCTGTTGTCAGCTGAGCTGCACGTGCTTGAAGTCTGTTCTGTGCTAACGAACGTGCTGGTTCCGCCAATAACACCACCACCACCAGCAGCAGCAGCAGCAGCAGCAGCAGCAACACTCTATTTCGGTGGTGGTGCCAACATACACACACACATATACACGCACGCACGCACACACACACGCACACGCACGCGTGCACGTACGCACGCACGCACGCACTCACTCACTCAATCGCTCTCTCTCTCTCTCACACTGACACACACACACACACACACACACACACACACATACACACACACACACACAAACGCACGCACGCACGCACGCACACAGACACACACTCACTCTCTCTCTCTCTCACACACTGACACAGACACACAGACACAGACACACACACACACACACACACACACACACACACACACACACACACACACACACACACACACACACGCACAGACACAGAAATTTTCATAGTGAGTGTAACTGAAGTTTTCAAAGTTAACTCACTCAGTACGGCCAGTCCTCTCTTCCCCTCTAAACAGACCCCTCGGATGTCCAGTGGGTGTCTGAATGACCCAACCTTTAGCTTCCGTCGTCAGAATTGTGGTATTTTTTGTCAACATTCACCTCTTCAGTATAAGAGCCTTCCACTTGAAATATTTTGATGGTGGTAATCGGGGTGAAACGCTGTTAACGTCGTCTCTTTCGCCGTTCGTATGGAGAGAGTTAATGTGTGAAATTTTCATAGTGAGTGGCTGAAGTTTTCACAGTACGTGAATGAAGTTCTCGGCACAGTTAATGACTGAAAATTGTATAGTTAATGACGGAAGTTTTCACAGTCAGTGACGAAATTGTTCATAATTGGTGACTGAGGTTTTCACTGTTATTGGCTGAAGTTTTCACTGTTATTGGTTGAGGTTTTCACTGTTATTGGCTGAGGTTTTCACTGTTACTGGTTGAGGTTTTCACTGTTATTGGTTGAGGTTTTCACTGTTATTGGCTGAAGTTTTCATAGTGAGTGACGAAAGTTTTCACAGATAGTGACGGGCATTTTCATTGTTAGTGACTGAAGTCAGTTTCATAGTTGATGACTTGAAGTTTTTATAGTGAGTGACGGGCATTTTCATTGTTAGTGACTGAAGTTTTTGTAGTGACTGAAGTCAGTTTTCGTAGTTGATGACTTGATGTTTTCATCGTGCTTGACTGAAGTTTTCATATTTAGTGACTGAAGTTTTCATAGTTACTGACTGAAGTTTTTATAGTGACTGAAGTTTTCATAGTTAGTGACTGAATTTTCATAGTTAGTGACTTGAAGTTTTCATAGTTAGTTACTTGAAGTTTTCATAGTTAGTGACTGACGTTTTCACAGATTGTGACTGAAGCTTTCATAGTTAGTGACTGAAGTTTTCATAGATAGTGACTGATTTTTTCATAGATAGTGACTGAAGTTTTCATAGTTAGTGACTTGAAGTTTTCATAGTTAGTGACTTAAAGTTTTCATAGTTAGTGACTGACGTTTTC
>NC_134892.1:20345790-20348290 GCF_041734735.1 Babylonia areolata
AAAAAAAAAAAAAAAAAAAAGCCCTCGAACCCTGCAGTTTGATTTCAACCCTGCTCTTAATTGATGTGGGGGTCATTCTAAGCTAGCTTGAAAATGACCCGGTGGGGTGGGGGTGGGGGGGGGGGGGGGGGGGGGGGTAGGTAAATTTAGTCCCAGTTAGAATCATTACAGACGATCAAAGCGGAACCACAACCCCATCCCCGTGTTTTTTTTGTTTGTTTTGTTTTGTTGTTGTTGTTGTTGTTGTTGCTGTTGTTTTGTGTTCTGTTAAGCTATAATAGAGAGGAAGGGGTGGTATAGGCTACCCAGATTGCCCCCCTACCCCCGAAACCCCACCCCCATCATCCTTTCCTTTATCACCAGCTTGGTTAACTCACTTGGAAGAGCCAGTCATTAAAACAACAACAACAAAAAAACAAACAAACCAAAAAAAAAAAAGAAAAGAAAAACAAACAAAACAAAACATATCATGTGTGTCTCATCTTTCGTTCATTTTACCAGTGGAATGTTTTGATGAATGACATGTATAATAATACTAGTCTTTTCAATCTCTAACAGGAAAAATGTCACAACAACAACAACAACAACAAACGTGTGATGTGTGTCCCGTTTTTCGTTTAGTTCACCAATGGAATGTTCTACCACACAATGTAACTGACAAGGCATTTCCGCTCTCGGAAGATGAACCGGTGTAACGTCCTGCAAACACCCCCTAGCTAGATTTTAACACTCTCTAGCCTGGAATAAACCCCAGCGTCATTTGTGTCTTGTTCCCACACATAACAGAGATCCCACCTGATGTCCAGTGGGTGACTGAATGACCCAGCCTGTAGCTTTTGTTGTTGTCGGGAACGCGGTATTATTTGGCGTTGTCTACCTCTGTAATGTACCCCCCCTCACCTCCCACCTCCCCCAAAAAACAACAACAAAAACAACAACAAAAACAACAACAACAAACATACAAACAAACAAACAAAAAACCCCAAAACAAAAACAAAAATAAAACAAAACAACAAAAACAAACAAAACAACAACAACAAAAAACCTCTTCCACTTGTAACATTTTAATATTGTAAGGAGTGGTGAAACGCTGTCAACGTCGCCAATGTTGCCGTTCGTACGAAGATGATTAAACTCGTGGAAACGGGGTAGCTTCCACTATTCTAAAATTAATACATGGATAGCGCATTCCTTCTTTGAAGCCAGCGGAAGTGTTCAATCAGCCATTTTGCTTCTCGTGTCAGTATAACGCGAAGCGGTGACTCCATAATGTGTAGCCAAGCGCTCAGCTGGCTTCACGGCAAGTTTTCATTTGCTCGCGGCGTTAGTTTAGCTGACATTCCTGTGTGTGCCTCCACTGCGGTTTTGCGCCACGTATCACTGCGCTGACTGATGGCTGGATACGAAAAACAATATGGCGTCCAGTTGGCTTCAGCTTTCCTGGCCAATGAGCAATCCATGTATTTTTAGTCAGTGCGTAGCTCCCAACAGTGTGGCAGAAGTGGTGGTGTCGATCGAAACAAGACACAAAGGACCCGGGGTTTAGTCCAGGCCAGAGTGTGCTAAAATCCAACTGGGGATTGTTTTTAGGATGTTACACCGGTTCATCTTCCGAAAGCAGAAATACCTTGTCGGTCACATTGTGTGGTAAAACATTTTACTCGTGAACTGAACGAAAAATGGGACACACATCACATGTTTTTTTGTTGTTTTTTATATGACAATTTTCCTGTTCGAGATTGTGAAGGCTAGTATTATCACAAATATTTCATTCATCGAAACATTCCACTGGTGGAATGAAAAAAAGAAAAAGAAAAGAAAAAAAAGACACACATCATGTTTCTTAATAACAATTTTCCTGTTACAGATTACAAACACTAGTATTCTTATAAATATTTCATTCATCGAAACAGTCAAAAAGTGAAATGAACGAAAACTGAAACATACATTATATGTTGTTTTTTTCTCACCCATGACAGAGATAATAAAGTTTTCTTTTATCTTCCATTCATCAAAACACTCTACAGGTAAAATGAACGAAAAAGAGGACAGACATTTTTTTTCTCATGACAATTTCCCTGTTGGGGTCATTATGTATTCTTGCGTTCCAATGTAAGAATTTCTGTTTTTGAGATTGTAAAGTTTTATTGCATGATTATGCTCGAATATAACAATCATTCATTGCAAAGATGATCGAGTATTCGTATGTATTCCGAAAAAATTACCAATTTATATTTAGGAAAAACTAAAGTATTCTAGTACACATTTTATCGCTCGTCAGTTCGAGTAGGCAACTATTTAAACAACAGCCCACCCCTACCAAACCTCTCAAAACAAAAAGACACCACGAACCACCACCATAACGACAGCAAACAAAACCCAAGAACAATTAGAATTTAAAAAAAAACAACCCAACACAACAACAACAAAAATCAAACAATAACAAACAAAAACGGAAACAAAAACAAACAAGATTTTTTTATCTAAAGATTTCAGGATT
>NC_134892.1:20360790-20363290 GCF_041734735.1 Babylonia areolata
GAGAGGCATGGATAACACACACACACACACACACACACACACACACACACACACATACACACACACACACATACACACACACACACACACACACACACACACACACACACACACACACAAACACACATAAATATACATACACACACACACACACACACACACACACACACACACTAAACCTCTACCCTCACCCTGACCATCACTATTTTGTGCTCTACACCACCCCACACAGTGATGTAAGACACTCATTGGAGCAGGACCCCACAAACAAAGCTGTTGGCAAGAGACACGGTGTTAGCTACAACATGGATCCATGCTTATGTCATGTGTGTACCTTCCTTGTGTCTTCATCAAGGGGTTGATTTCTCTTTCAAGAATGGTGGTTAGGGGAAAAAATGACACTGTTTGCGTCGCTAAAAGTGTGGAGAGGGAGGGGAGAGGTGGGGTGGCTGGTAGCGGGGTGAAGCCGTGTTGTAGCTAACACCATGTCTCCTGCCAACAGATTTGTTTGTGGAGTCCTGCTTCATCGACTGTCTTACATAATTCTCCGGAGAGGCATGGATAACACACACACACACATAGACACAGACATTAACAGATAGACACACACATATACGTATACACTCACACACACACACACCCACACCCAATCACGCACGCACGCACGCACACTCAACATGCTCATACACAAACATACATGTGTACAAAAACAAAATTATGCTCACAGGCAAACACTCACCCACAACCCCCTCCCCTGCCCCCTACACGCACATCCACATACTTATGTATACATACCCCCGAAAACGGAGTATGGCTACCTACATGGTGGGGGGAAAATGGTCTTTCTCGTAAAAGCCCACTCGTGTTCATACGAGTAAACCTGGGAGTTGTAGCCCACGAACAAAGAAGAAGAAGTGCATACATATTCATACACACACACATGCTCCCACTTTCACCCCACGCATTCAAACACGTGCATGCGTATTGACAACAGCAGAAGGGGAACATTGAACCCACCTTCCAATACCTGAGCCCACAAAACACCGTGGATAATGAATTCACGGAACTTATGGCTGTGCAAGGCTGTGGACTCTTTAATCTGCAACCTTTTCAAATTCTGGAATTAATGAAACAGGAGACGTGAGCCAAAGCGTGTCTGCTGTAAAAACGAAAAGACACAAACTAATCAACTATGGCAGATGTGAACTTAACCAACTAATAAATGTTGGTTGGCGTTGTTTTCAGCGACAGACAGACAAACAAACAGGCAAACGGACAGGCAGACAGACAGACATCACGTATTCCCCTGTGAATTTCGGAATGCATGCAAAAATCAACTCCCCACATCCCATCCCCCCTCCCCCTCCCCCCCCCCCCCCCCCCAAAAAAAAAAAAAAAAAATCAGTGTTTTCCATTACTGCATAAGAAGCGATATTCTTCTTATCCAGTGGGTATTATAGCTCTTAGATTGTATCGTGCAATTGAATGTGGGAAATGATTATGTCAGTGTGTGTGCGTGTGTGTGCGTGCGTGTGTGTGTGTGTGTGTGTGTGTGTGTGTGTGTGTGCTTTCGCGTGTGCGCATGCATGTGTTCATGAGTACGTATGTACGTGTGTGTGTGTGTGCGCGTGTGTGCGTGCGTGGGTGCGTGCGCTTTCCTTACGTGCTTGTGTGTGACGTGAGTACGTGCGCACACTCATAAAAGGGCACAGATTGATTATTGTTGTTGTTTTTGTTATTCGGGCGTAGGCTGTATGCACATAATATGCAATACCCAAGGACGGAAATGATTTGCAGATGAAAGTGTTCTTCCTTATTGCTTTGAGATATTTGTTTAGACGCAGCTAAACAGCCGTGTTTTTATAGCTGTTTTAATTCGGCTGCTTTGCATCGCATCTCAACTTCGAAATTTTGAACAGCTGTAATTCCTTAACTGATGAAGCAAGAGTTGAAAGCTAAAACGTGTCCAGAAAAAGAACTTCTTCTTCTTCTGCGTTCACTCGTATGCGCACGAGTGGGCTTTTACGTGTATGACCGTTTTTACCCCGCCATGTAGGCCGCCATACTCCGTTTTCGGGGGTGTGCATGCTGGGTATGTTCTTGTTTCCATAACCCACCGAACGCTGACATGGATTACAGGATCTTTAACGTGCGTATTTGATCTTCTGCTTGCATGTACACACGAAGGGGGTTCAGGCACTAGCAGGTCTGCACATATGTTGACCTGGGAGATCGTAAAAATCTCCACCCTTTACCCACCAGGCGCCGTCACCGTGATTCGAACCCGGGACCCTCAGATTGACAGTCCAACGCTTTAACCACTCGGCTATTGCGCCCGTCTCAGAAAAAAAGAACAAAAGAGATAGGAACTGATCATTAAGGCCGATGTGAAGTCAACTACACAAGAAAATGTGAACTGGTATCGCTTTTTTTTTAGTGAAAGACAGGCAAACGGACAGACAGGCTCTGTGTGTTTTGACTGTTTGTGAAAGAAAAGGCT
>NC_134892.1:20370790-20373290 GCF_041734735.1 Babylonia areolata
GGCCTGAATGAGAAGCAACTATGATAACGTAATGATTAAAATTACAAGTCGCCCTGGGTACTCTATCAGGTGCACGTGTGGCGTGAGACAGGGTGATGTTCGTGATCCTATCTTATTTTCACTTAAAGAAAACAAACAATAAAAATTTTTTTTTTAAACCGAACTTTTTGTTGAAATTATAAAAACAGAAAACACAACACTCTGCTTATGCTCGACTCTTTGAGTTCTTTTACTTCGTTACTAGCCGGTAACGTGCTGTTGTCATCTGAAACAATGGCAGGATTATAGACACAGTTAAACAGTTTCCGATGGCAAGCAACCTCTCTTGATTTGAATGTGAATCAACAAAACAACCAATTCCATTATTTTTTTTAGACAGAATGTTTGCTTACCAGCAAGAGAAAAAGTTAAGTTTTAAGATTCAATCAATAAATCTTTTCTTAATCCTCATCATTTATTTCATTTTATTTTCTTCTTCTTCTTCTTCTTTTTCTTCTTCTTCCTTCAGATAAAGGGTGTGGCCCTGAACCCACGCGGATTAATGTGACGTCTGCGGGTGGAACCCTGTACTCACCTGGATACCCAGAAAAGTACCCGAAGTAAGAGCTCTCACAAAAAGTCTGGGTGTCTGTTCGTTGTCTTTGTCTGTCTTGTAGTCTGTGACAGTTTCTGTCTGTCTGTCTGTCTGTCTGTCTGTCCTGTCTCTCTCTCCAGGATTTCATGTGTAGGCATTTGTGCGTATTTACTCGTGTGTGTGTGTGTGTGTGTGTGTGTGTGTGTGTGTGTGTGTGTGTGTGTGTGTGCGTGCGTGTGTGTGTGTGTGCGTGCGTGCGTGCGTGTGTTTTTGTGTGTGCGTGTGTGTGTGCGTGTGTGTGTGTGTGTGTGCGCGTGTACTCTCACACCCGCGCGTGCATGTGTATATGCGTGTATATGTGCTTGTACACACGTGTGTGTGTGTGCGTGCGTGCGTGCGTGCGTGTGTGTGTGTGTGTGTATGTGTTTGTACGCAGGTGTGAGTGTGTATGTATATGTGTGTGTGCACGCGCGCGCCTGTGAATGTATGTACGTGTGTGTACGTGCGTACGTGCGTGTATATGCGTACGTGCTTGAGGGCGCATGCCTTCGTGTCCTTGTATGTATTTGTATTTCTTTTTATCACAACAGATTTCTCTGTGTAAAATTCGGGCTGCTCTCCCCAGGGAGAGCGCGTTGCTACACTACAGCGCCTATCGAAGTGGTTTTTTTTCTACAGAATTTTGCCAGGAACAACCCCTTTGTTGCCGTGGGCTCTTTTACGTGCGCTAAGTGCATGCTGCACACGGGACCTCGGTTTATCGTCTCAAACGAATGACTAACGTCCAGACCACCACTCAAGGTCTAGTGGAGGGGGGAGAAAATATCGGCGGCTGAGCCGTGATTCGAACCAGCGCGCTCAGATTCTCTCGCTTCCCAGGTGGGCGCGTTACCTCTAGGCCATCACTCCACTTATATAGACACATAGAAGAAGAACCAGCGCGCTCAGATTCTCTCGCTTCCTAGACGTTACCTCTAGGCCATCACTCCACTACAGTATTGTAATGTACTGCAGTTTTTTCCACGTCCAGTGCATTGTCCTGCCAATGGCTTCTCACCTCAAACGAGCGAGGAAAGGTCCTGCAGTTGCGTCCCTTGGACCTGAAGGTCGGCCTGGACACAGCGGCCCGAAGTGGCTCATGCACTGGTGACGTCCTCACCGCCTATGACGGTATGCGGGCATGTGACGTATTGGTTGGTGTGGTTGGGGAGTGTGTGTGATAGTGACGTCATCGTGCCTGTTTGTATACACTGTGTAAGGATAGAAAATCCACGAATGTGTGTTTGAATCTGAGTAAGTTTAGTTACGTTAGTTAGTTGGTTGGTTGGTTATTAGTTGGTTGGTTGGTTGGTTGGTTGGTTGGTTATTAGTTAGTTGGTTGGTTGGTAGGTTGGTTGGTTGGTTAGTTTGTTAGTCAGTTAGTAAGTTGGTTAGTTGGTTGGTTGGTTGATTGGTTATTAGTTAGTTGGTTGGGTGGTTATTAGTTGGTTGGGTGGTTATTAGTTACTTGGTTGGGTGGTTATTAGTTGGTTGGGTGGTTATTAGTTGGTTGGGTGGTTATTAGTTAGTTGGTTGGGTGGTTATTAGTTAGTTGGTTGGGTGGTTATTAGTTAGTTGGTTGGGTGGTTATTAGTTGGTTGGGTGGTTATTAGTTAGTTGGTTGGGTGGTTATTAGTTAGTTGGTTGGGTGGTTATTAGTTAGTTGGTTGGGTGGTTATTAGTTAGTTGGGTGGTTATTAGTTAGTTGGTTGGGTGGTTATTAGTTGGTTGGGTGGTTATTAGTTAGTTGGTTGGGTGGTTATTAGTTGGTTGGGTGGTTATTAGTTAGTTGGTTGGGTGGTTATTAGTTGGTTGGGTGGTTATTAGTTGGTTGGGTGGTTATTAGTTAGTTGGTTGGGTGGTTATTAGTTAGTTGGTTGGGTGGTT
>NC_134892.1:20378290-20383290 GCF_041734735.1 Babylonia areolata
GTTGTTGTTGTTCTTGTCGTCGTCATTGTTTTGGTGGTGGTGGTAGTGGTGTTGCTGTTGTTGTTTTTGTTGTTGGTGTTGCTGTTGTTGGTGTTACTGCTGCTGTTGTTGTTATGTTGCTGCTGCTGTTGTTGTTGTTGTTGCTGCTGCTGTTGTTGTTGTTGCTGCTGTTGTCGTTGCTGTTGCTGTGGTGGTGGTTTGTGTTACACAGCCTCATTCACACATTACACTACACAGTTTGTTTACGTGCTACAGTGGACAACCTTTTTTCACACATTTACATTACGCAGCTTGTTCAGATATTACATTAAACAGCATTGCTTACGCATTGCACAGCATCGTTCACATATTGCAATCCTCAAATATGTTCACACAACTTTGTTCACACATTACATTTCACAGCTTTTTTCACACATTACTTTACAAAGCATTGTTAACGCATTACACAGCACTGTTCACACATCATATTACACAGCTTGTTCGGATAGTACATTTCACATCCTCGTGCACACATTACACAGCTGAATCAGACATTACATTATACAAGCTTGTTCAGACATATTTCTCAGCCTTGTTCACGCACTATTTGTAATTGTATTTGTATTTGTATTTCTTTTTATCACAACAGATTTCTCTGTGTGAAATTCGGGCTGCTCTCCCCAGGGAGAGCGCGTCGCTACACTACAGCGCCACCCTTTTTTTTTTTATTTTTTCCTGCGTGCAGTTTTATTTGTTTTTCCTATCGAAGTGGATTTTTCTACATAATTTTGCCAGGAATAACACTTTTGTTGCCATGGGTTCTTTTACGTGCGCTAAGTGCATGCTGCACACGGGACCTCGGTTTATCGTTTCATCCGAATGACTAGCGTCCAGACCAGCACTCAAGGTCTAGTGGAGGGGGAGAAAATATCGGCGGCTGAGCCGTGATTCGAACCAGCGCGCTCAGATTCTCTAGCTTCCTAGGCGGACGCGTTACCTCTAGGCCATCACTCCACTAAGCAGCATTGTTCACACATTACAAGGTCATGTTCGCCCATTACATCACACAGCCTCGTTAACTCATTACAAAGCCCTCTACACGTATTAGACAGCCGTGTTTCACACACTACATTACACATCACTCTCCGCACATTACACAGGTCTTGTTTACACATTACACAGTGTTGCTCACACAGCACTTGACACAGCCTTGTTCTGACATCCAGACATCGATTCCTGTCATATTCTTTTCTTGTATATCGAGTCCGACTATGACCGTTAGAACGGCAGAGGAGGCAGCTGCTATCCCGACTATCTGGGCTAGAATTTGATCATAGCGGGGGAGTGCTTTGCCCCAAGTTACATCCCCACTCTCTCGGTCAACAGGGACTTGGGACAGTTGGCGATGGTGTGGTCCCTAAATGCCGTCTCGCCCGCAAGTCGGTACAATATTGTCTTCGAAGTTTGAGTGTCGCAGTTCTTCACAAAAGACAAGACGAGACAGGACAGGACAGGACAAGACAAGACGAGACAGGACAGGACAGGACAAGACGAGACGAGACGAGACAAGACAAGACAAGACAGGACGAGACAAGGCAGGACAGGACAGTACAAGACAAGACGAGACAGGACAGGACGAGACAGGACAGGACGAGACAGGACAGGACGAGACAGGACAAGACGAGAAGGACAGGAAAGGACAAGGCAAGGCAAGACGAGACAAGACAAGACAGGACAGGACAAGACAAGACGAGACAAGACAAGACAGGACAAGGCAAGACGAGACAGGACAAGACAAGGACAGGACAGGACAGGACAGGGCAAGACTAGACAGGACAGGACAGGACAAGGCAAGACGAGACAGGACAGGACAGGGCAAGACTAGACAGGACAGGACAAGACGAGACGAGACAAGATGAGACAAGACAAGACAGGACAGGACAGGACGAGACAGGACAAGACAAGACAAGACAAGACGAGACAAGACAAGACAAGACAAGACAGGACAGGACAGGGCAAGACTAGACAGGACAGGACAAGACAAGACGAGACAAGACAAGACAAGACAAGACAAGACAGGACAGGACAAGACTAGACAGGAAGTCAGGACAAAACCTGTAAATGAATTCCCAGGGTAGTGGAGAAACCATTGATCATACGTCATACAGCTCGCATTTAGGTGCCCAACTGTAAACTTATGTCATTCTCCGACATAACTCGAGCGTTGAACCCGCATGTCAAAGTAACAGGTAGCATTGACATGTTTCGACAAAGTGAGCACAAACCAGTTACACGTGGTGACGCAACAAAGTCACAAGCAGTCTACTAGGTGGTGAGTAGAGATAAGAAATACCCTTCCCTACCCTACATTACATTACTTCGCCTTATTGTATTTTACATTACCCCCGCCTTACCTTAACTTACCTTATCTTACCTTACCTTACCTTACTTTACCTTACCTTACTTTAACTTACCACAACTTACCTTACCCCACCTTACCTTACCTTACCTTACCTCACTTTACCTTACCTTACCCCACCTTACCTTACCTGACCTTACCCCACCTTACCTTACCTTACTTACCCCACCTTACCTTACCCCACCTTACCCCCACTTTACCTTACCTTACCTACCCCACCTTACCTTACCCCACCTTACCTTACCTGACCTTACCCCACTTTACCTTACCTTACCTACCCCACCTTACCTTACCCCACCTTACCTTACCCCACCTTGCCCCACTTTACCTTACCTTACCTACCCCACCTTACCTTACCCCACCTTACCTTACCCCACCTTACCTTACCTTACCCCACTTTACCTTACCTTACCTACCACACCTGACCTTACCCCACCTTACCTTACCTTATGCCACCTTACCTTACCTTACCTCACTTTACCTTACCCCGCCTTACCTTACCTTACCTTACCCTACCCACTGTCTGTTCTGGCCTGACAGCACGTGCAGTTGGCGCCTGGTGGCGGATGACGTCAGAAGTCGGGTGGTGGTGGATCTGGAGAGGTTCGACGATGGGCTGCCCTGTGGGCACGGCAACTTCTCTGTCTACGATGGTGAGGCGGGATGGGACAGGGCAGGACAGGACAGGGCAGGGCAGGGCAGGGCAAGGCAGGGCAGGACAGGGCAGGACAAGACAGGACAGGGCAGGGCAGGGCAGGGCAGGGCAAGGCAGGGCAGGATGAGACAGGACAGGACAGGGCAGGGTAGGGCAGGGCAGGGCAGGACAGGACAGGACGAGACAGGATGAGACAGGACAGGACAGGACAGGGCAGGGTAGGATAGGGCAGGGCAGGATAGGGCAGGGCAGGCCAGGGCAGGGCAGGATAGGGCAGGGCAGGATAGGGCAGGGCAGGACAGGGCAGGGCAGGATAGGGCAGGGCAGGGCAGGACAGGACAGGGCAGGACAGTGCAGGACAGGACGAGACTAAACGCATTCTTTATGAACGAGATTGATAGATAAACGAGGACCATCCATCTTTTTCTTTTTTTTTCCATCCAGTCCCCTCGCCAAGAAGAAGTAGAAGAAGAAAGAAACACACACATACACTGACACAGACAGACAGACAGACCGACAGACAGACAGACAGACAGACAGACACACACAGAGAGAGAGAGAGAGAGAGAGAGAGAGAGAGAGAGAGAGAGAGAGAGAGAGAGAGAGCAGGTGGACAGACATAACAGGGTAAGGGAAAGCTGTCAAGAACGAACGACAAATCATTCAAAGGGATTGAGCGAACCGTTTCGGTATTTGGGAGGATATCGATAATATGACTATCTCTGTCTCTCTCTATGCCTGTCTGTCTGTCTATGTCTCCGTCTTTGTTTCTTGCTACTGTCTCTCTCCTTCTTTGTGTCTGTCTCTTCGCGTGTCTTTCTTTTTCTTTACATCTCTCATTCTCTGTCTCTCTATTTGTCTCAGTCTCTGCCTGTCTCTGTCTGTCTTTCTGTCTCTTTCTTACCACCCTCTCTTTACTTCTGTTCTCTTCCCCCCCCTCTCTCTCTCCCTCTCTGTCTCTCCCTCTCTCTCTGTGTCTCCCCCCCCCCCCCCGCATCTCTGTGTCTCTCTCTGCCTCTGTCTGTCGATCTCTGTCTCTCTCTCTCTCTCTCTCTCTCTCTCTCTCTCTGCCTCTGTCTGTCGATCTATCTCTGTCTCACTCTCTCTGTGTCTCTCTCTGCCTCTGTTCGTCGACCTGTCTCTCACCCTCTGTCTCTCTCTGTCTCTCTCTCTGCCTCTGTCTGTTGATCTGTCTCTGTCTCACTCTCTCTGTCTCTCTCTGCCTCTGTCGATCTGTCTCTGTCTCACTCTCTCTCTCTCTCTGCCTCTGTCGATCTGTCTCTGTCTCACACTCTCTCTCTGTGTCCCTCTCTACCTCTGTCGATGTGTCTCTGTCTCACTCTGTCTCTCTCTGTCTCTCTCTGCCTCTCCCATTCTGTCTCTCTCCGTTTGTCTTCCCCCCCCCCCCCCCCCATTCTCATCTGTCTCATTTGACATTGATGACCAGTGGTCTCCATTTACTGTACATTTTACCTTGTTCAGGTCCAGAAACCTCAAGCCCGGAAATTGTTCACTGGTGCGCGCGCAGCACGAAGCCCTTCACTTCCGTCTACCTGTCAGGAGGACAGGGTATGGTTGTCGTCAGAACGAAACCGGATGTCAATCCTTTCCTGCGTTTCCGGTTCTACACACGACCCAAAACATGTAATTTTCTTCTTTTTTGTGTGTGTGTGGGGAAGCCTCCATCCTCCTATTTTTTTCCCACATCTTTCTTTTTCTCCTGTCAAAGTTTTATGTTTACTTTTCATGCGTCACTTTCGACCACACACAGCTTAACTAATCACGTTCTTTCATTTTTTTCCTATCGTCTGGTGCAGCAAATTGCCCCAGTGTATCTTGAGGCGTGCACTTCAATTGTGTTCGTTGTCTGTTTTCATTGATGCCATGGGTTTAGATGCTGGTGTTTTGCTGAATGCGTTATGATGTATGCACAACTAACCCAAACAG
>NC_134892.1:20388290-20415790 GCF_041734735.1 Babylonia areolata
TTGCAGCAGCAGCAGCAGCAGTAGCAGTAGTGGTAGTGCCAGCAGCAACAGCGGTAGAAGTAGAGGTAGCAGCAGAAGGAGCAGTGGCCATGGTGTTGGTAGTGTAGAAGCCGTTGTATCATCATCATCATTATTATTATCATTATTATTATCAATAGTAGTTGTAGTAGCAGTTGTGATGTTGGTAGAGGTAGTATCTGTGGTATCATCATCATCGTTATTATCATATATTCATTTTCTCATGTTTTTTTCTTGCTTTAGAATTCATTTTGATATTTTCTTCAGTTCAAGATAGGTAATGTTATTCCTCTTGTTTGTTCTTTAAAAAAAAATTTAATACATTTCTTAAATGTTTTAGAATTTATTTTGACGCAACACATTTATTCTATTATTCGATTCAGCTAAAAATACCAGAAAGAGTTTTGCTGCGTGGAGATACTTCTCATTACATTGTATTTGTATTTGTATTTTTTTCTTTTTATCACAACAGATTTCTCTGTGTGAAATTCGGGCTGCTATCCCCAGGGAGAACGCGTCGCTATACTACAGGGCCACCCATTTTTTTAAATATTTTTTTTCCTGCATGCAGTTTTATTTGTTTTTTCGATTTTTCTTATTTTCCTAACTAATGCTCACATTGGTGAGCAAAGGAAAAAAATCAGGCGATACATGCTTCACTGGCCAACAGCAAAGTGAGAGCTGAATGATCAACGGTTTCTTCACTGCAATGAAAATTCATTTACAGCTTCGTTTTTGTGCAGAACTGTGACTCTCAAACTAGGAAGCAAGATTGCACTGGCTTTTAGTGTTGCAGCCTTTGGGGCCAGATGGATTTCAGAGACCATCCAAACACTGACAGTCCTAAAATCGTCATAACCGAGCGAGTGGGGATTAACTTGGGCAAGACACTCTCCACTTTAATCAAGTTCTAGCCCAGATAGTCGGGATAGCAGTCTGCTGTTCTGAAGGTCACAGAGACACGACCATTACATTATGTTGAAGGAATCAGTACATTACGTTTCTAACATTTCTTACGCTAATTCGTCGAATCCGCTCTCTGTCTGTCCAGCCAATGGAACAGGGGCAGATAATGCTGTCCCGATGGTCGTTCAACCAACGTGCTTGAGGGGAGGTCATCCAGTCTTCTGGCCAGTTGCCGAGCGAATAATCGTCTCCCCTTCCACGGACGCGCTGGGCTTGTTACTAAAAATAACGCCGGCTGACCCCGGGTCGTGTCACGGTCGCGTCCTTCACCTCACGGCTCCGACAGACGAAGCTGTGGTTGTCAAGGACCCTCCTGCGTCTGTCCGTAACCTGCAGTACTCAAGGTCAAACAGCTTTTTGTCTGAATTTGCTTTATTAACTCCCTTAACTGCTGAATTGACCGAAGAGACATGAGATCAGTGTGACTGTGACGATGAATTTTGAAGTGCGATGACTACTTTTTTTTTCGGGAGAGAGGGGGCGTGGGGGCAGGGGGTGTGGGGGGAACAGGAGGGGGGAGTTTTCAGTGGTGTCACAGAGTTTTAGTTATGTTTTTATTTGCTTGTTTGTTTGTTTATGTATGTATGTATGTGTGTATGTATGTATGCATGTATATATCTGTTTGTTTGTATCTGTTTCTTTTGTTGTTGTTTTTTGTTTTGTTTTGTTTTTGCTATTTATTTATTTATTTATTTATTTATCTATTTATCTGTTTATTTATTTATTTATTCACTTATTTATTTAGTTATTAATTTTTTATGTATCTATTTATTTCTTTATTTATTCATTCATCTATTCATTAATCCATCATTCATTCATTCTTTTTTTTTTCTTAATTCATTTTATTTGTTTATCTATTTGTTAATTGGTTTGTTTGTTTATTCATTCATTTATTTATTTATTCATTTCCGTATTGGTTATGTACATCTTTGCAACGTGTGATTTGATATTTTGCGGAACAGCCCGTGTAACAGCCAGTGTTTGGGTATATTTGCTGTGATATGTTTTCATCGGCCACCTCTTGATTCCATATGATTGATTGATTGATATGGATACTTATATAGCGCCTATTCTCGGTGGGAGACCAGGCTCTAAGCGCTTTACAAACACGGGGTCATTTACAGAACAGGCTGCTTACCTGGGTAGAGCCGACTGACGGCTGCCATTGGGCGCTCATCATTCGTTTCCTCTGTCGTTCAATCATATTTCAGGCACGCACACATACACACTCAGACAAACATGTAGCATTTAACATGTATGACCGTTTTTGTTTAGTTACCCCACCATGTAGGCAGCCATACTCCGTTTTTGGGGGTGTGGATGCTGGGTATGTTCTTGTTTCCATAACCCACCGAACGCTGACATGGATTACAGGATCTTTGACGTGCGTATTTGGTCGTCTGCTTGCGAATACACACGAAAGGGGATTCAGGCGCTGACAGGTCTGCACATATGTTGATCTGGGAGATCGGAAAAATCTCCACCCTTTACCCACCAGACGCCACCGAGATTCGAACCCCGGACCCTCAGATTGAAAGTCCAACGCTTTAACCACTCGGCTATTGCGCCCGTATGCCCAGACTGTGAACAGTTCTTGGCGTTCATTCAGTGTCTTGTCCAAACACAGTGACACTGGATTTCTTTTATATGATTCGGTGCAAGCTGCAACACTATTTTGCTGACGCCATACTATATTCTGCCGCAGATAACGTGTGATAATTAACTTACCATTTTGCTGATGCCATACTACATTCTGCCGCAGATAACTTGTGACGATTAACTTACCATTTGCTGATGGCATACTACATTCTGCCCGCAGATAACTTATGGTGATTAACGTACTATTTGCTGATGCCATACTATATTCTGCCGCAGATAACTTTTGATAATTAACTTACCATTTTGCTGATGCCATACTATATTCTGCCGCAGATAACTTGAGATGATTAACTTACCATTTGCTGACCCCATACTATATTCTGCCGCAGATAAATAATTTTATTGTGGTAATTAACTTACCATTTACCGATGCCACAATGTATTCTGCAGCAGATAACTTAATCAATTTACAATTTGCTGATGCCATACTCTATTCTACAGCAGATAACTTGTGATAATCAACTTCATTATCAATATACAAATGCCATACTGTATTCTGTAGCAGCGAGATAACTTGTGATAATTAGCTTTATCGTGATAATTAGCTTTATCAATAGCATGATTCATAATCGCTCAAAGTTAGATTGAACTGATTTGAATTGAATTGAATCGAGTCAACCTTTTCCCCTGGTCTTCAGGAGCGCGTGGTGTCGCTACGTGGTGAGCGGCGAGAACGAGGCTGATCACGTGCTCATTAACATAGAGGCGGAGCTGTGCGAGTTGAGAGACACGTGTGGAGACTTCGTCAGGATCTATGACGGTCAGTTCTAGAATCTCGGAGCGCTTGGGGACTGTCAGATTAGAGCCCTTGGACTTTTCTATCTTAAAAACAGTTGATTTTTCGTTATCTTTTTATTTTTCCACTCCATATTCATTCATTTTGTCATCGTCGTCGTCATCATCATCAGTAGTATTAGTATATCATCATCACTGAGCATCAATACGATACTATGCAGCGCAACGTAAGATAGACAGGACAAGCCAGGTACAGTGGAGCACAGGACAGCATAGCACATAATTCAGCACAACACAGTATATCATAGTACAGTACAGTACAGAACAGCGCGGCAAAGCATAGCACAGCACAGCACAGTACGGCACAGTACAACACAGCACAGTACAACACAACAGCACAGGACAGTACAACACAGCACAGCACAGTACAACACAACACAGAACAGCACAGTACAGTATAATACAGCACAACAGTACAGCATAGCACAGCACAGCACAATACATTATATCACAGTACAGCACAGCACAGCACGGCACAGTGCAACACAGCACAGCACAGCACAATGCATTATATCACAGCAGAGCACAGCACAGCAGAATACATTATATCACAGTACAGCACAGCACAGCACGGCACAGTGCAACACAGCACAGCACAGCACAATGCATTATATCACAGCAGAGCACAGCACAGCAGAATACATTATATCACAGTACAGCACAGCACAGCACGGCACAGTGCAACACGGCACAGCTCAGCACAATACATTATATCACAGTACAGCACAGCACAGCAGAATACATTATATCACAGTACAGCACAGCACAGCAGAATACATTATATCACAGTACAACACAGCACAGCACAATACAGTATATCACAGCACAACACAGCACAGCACAGCACAATACAGTATATCACAGCACAACACAGCACAATACATTATATCACAGTACAGCACAGCACGGCACGGCACAGCACAGCACAATACATTATATTACAGCACAGCACAGCACAATACATAATTTCACAGTACAGCACAGCACAGCACAGCACAATACATTATATCACAGTACAACACAGCACAGCACAGCACAATACATTATATCACAGTACAGCACAGCACAGCACAATACATTATTTCACAGTACAGCACAAAACAGCACAGCACAATACATTATATCACAGTACAGCACAGCACAGTACAGCACAGCACAGCACAGAACAGCACAATACATTATTTCACAGCACAGCACAGCACAGTACAGCACAATACATTATATCACAGTACAGCACATCACAGCACAGCACAGTACAGCACAATACATTATATCACAGTACAGCACAGCACAGCACAATACATTATATCACAGCACAGCACAGCACAATACATTATATCACAGTACAGCACAGCACGGCACGGCACAGCACAGCACAATACATTATATCACAGCACAGCACAGCACAGCACAGCACAGCACAGCACAGCACAATACATAATTTCACAGTACAGCACAGCACAGCACAGCACAATACATTATATCACAGTACAACACAGCACAGCACAGCACAATACATTATTTCACAGTACAGCACAAAACAGCACAGCACAATACATTATATCACAGTACAGCACAGTACAGCACAGCACAGTACAGCACAGCACAGCACAGAACAGCACAATACATTATTTCACAGCACAGCACAGCACAGTACAGCACAATACATTATATCACAGTACAGTACAGCACATCACAGCACAGCACAGTACAGCACAATACATTATATCACAGTACATCACAGCACAGCACAGTGCAACACAATACATTATATCACAGTACAGCACAGCACAGTACAATACATTATTTTACAGTACAGCACAGCACAGTACATTATATCACAGTATAGCACAGCACAGCACAGCACAATACATTATATCACAGTACAGGACAGCACAATACATTATATCACAGTATAGCACACCACAGCACAGGACAATACATTATTTTACATACAGCACGGCACAGCACAGTACATTATATCACAGTACAGCACAGCACAATACAAGTTACAGCACAGCACAGTACAGCACATTACAGTACATTACAAGTGACACAGCACAGTGTAGTACATTACAGTAAAGCACAACACAGTACAGCACAGCACAGTGTAGTACATTACAGTGATGCACAGCACAGCACAGTATAGTACAACACAGCACAGCACAGCACAGCACAGTGTAGTACATTACAGTAATACACAGCACAGCACAGTGTAGCACAGTGTAGTACATTACAGTAATGCACAGCACAGCATAGTATAGTACATTACAGTGATGCACAGCACAGCACAGTATAGTACAACACAGCACAGCACAGCACAGTGTAGTACATTACAGTAATGCACAGCACAGCATAGTATAGTACATTGCAGTGATGCACAGCACAGCACAGTATAGTACAACACAGCACAGCACAGTGTAGTATATTACAGTAATGCACAATACAGCACAGTTCAATACAAAAAGAATGGGGCAAGGGTGTGTTTCTAGGACTCTGCAGTGCACACTGCTCTCGAAACTGCTTGCAAGTCTTTTTAGTTGATTACTTATCATTTGTGTATCGATTATTGTGCTACTTCTTCTTCTTCCTCATCATCTTCACAATCATCATCATCGTCATCATCATCATCATCATCTTCATCATCATCTTCTTCCTCTTCTTCTCCTCCTCCTCCTCTTCTTCTTCTTCATCGTCCTCCTTCTCTTCTTCTTCTTCTTCTTCCTCCTCCTCCTCTTCTTCTTCTACTTCTTCTACTTCTTCTTCTTCCTCCTCCTCCTCTTCTTCTTCCTCCTCCTCCTCCTTCTTCTTCCTCCTCCTCTTCTTCTTCTTCTTCCTCCTCCTCCTCCTTCTTCTTCTTCCTCCTCCTCCTCTTCTTCTTCTTCCTCTTCTTCGTCTTCTTCATCATCATCATCATCTTGTTGTTGTTGTTGTTTTTATTGTTGTTGTTGTTGTTGTCCTCCTCCTCCTCCTTCTTCTCATTATTATCGTTGACAGGCCCTTCCAACGAGAGCTCCTTGCTCTACGACTCAGCAAACCGGACACACGTGACCGTGCACGTGATCAGCACGGGGCGTCACGTGACCTTTGAGTACGGGACCGACGACAGGGTGAACCGAGGGTTCATTGAGGCAGAGTTCAACTCCGTGCCAGGTACAAGGCCGCTGATTGGCTGCCTTCTTTTCCCACCTGTTTTCTGGTTTCGGTTTCAGTTTCCAGTTTCACGAAGCATGGTTGAAATGAGGGAAGATAAAGCATCTGTTAAAAAGTAAATATGAATAAATGAACAAAAATTGAAACACACACACACTCTCTGTCTCTCTCTCTCTCTCTCTCTCTCTCTCTGTGTCTCTCTGTCTCTCTCTCTCTCTCACACACACAGATATATATATATATATATATATATATATATATATATATATATATAGAGACAGAGAGAGAGAGAGAGAGAGAGAGAGAGAGAGAGAGATTGATGTGTGTGTGTGTGTGTGTGTGTGTGTGTGTGTGTGTGTGTGTGTGTGTGTGTGTGTGTGTGTGTGTGTGTGTGTAAATATAATGTACAAAGATGAATGTGTGTGTGTGTGTGTGTGTGTGTGTGTGTGTGTGTGTGTGTGTATGTGGCTGTGTGGCTGTGTGTGTCTGTGTGTAAATATAATGTACAAAGATGAATAAGTAACCAAGCATGCAAATAAACAACCCAGTAAATAGAAACATAAACAAACGACCCTAACCATCGAAGCAAACAAACAAAACAAACAAAATGGAAGATGACTGGTGGAGTCTCCCGTCGGACCGACGAATGAGTAGGCAGGCAGGCCTAGGCATGGAAGATGCCTAACTTTATGCCAAGTCAGCATTTGTTAAAGAGTGATTTCAAGGTAAAAGGCCCAATAGCCTCTTTCAGCCACATGGACTGTGAATTCATATTCACAGTGTCCAGGAGCCAGTTGCATTGCTTGGCTCTAACTTTTTGACAGTTACACGTGACTAAATGCCTACGTTGACTGCACTACGCCATTGGTCAGTTCCACTGGTCAGTTTAGTGCTACACACAGTTAGTAGTACTAGGCTCTTCCGTCCGAGCAATGCAACTGGCTCCAGGTTTCAGTGCTCAATCCTCACATTCCGCCGTTTTAACTCTCTCCATACGAACGGCGAAAGAGACGACGTTAACAGCGTTTCATCCCAATTACCATCATCAAAATATTGCAAGCAGAAGGCTCTTATACTGAAGAGGTGAATGTTGACAAAGAATACCACAGTTCTGACGACGGAAGCTAAAGGTTGGGTCATTCAGACACCCACTGGACATCCGAGGGGTCTGTGTAGAGGAGAAGAGAGGACTGGCCGTACTGAGTGAGTTAAACTTACACCATCCGAAGCTAGGTTCCTTCTTCTTCTTCTTCTTCTTCTTCTTCTTCGTTCGTGGGCTGCAACTCCCACGTTCACTCGTATGTACACGAGTGGGCTTTTACGCGTATGACCGTTTTTACCCCGCCATTTAGGCATCCATACTCCGTTTTCGGGGGTGTGCATGCTGAGTATGTTCTTATTTCCATAACCCACCGAACGTTGACATGGACTACAGGATCTTTAACGTGCGTGTTTGATCTTCTGATTGCGTATACACACGAAGAAGGCACTGGCATATGTTGACCTGGGAAATCGGAAAAATCTACACCTTTTACCCATCAGGTGCCGTCACCGAGGTTCGAACCCGGGACCCTCAGATTGAAAGTTGAACGCTTTAACCACTCGGCCATTGCGCCATTCATGAGTCAGGTTTCCAGTTCACACCTGGCTGGAGTGAGGAGGGTCCGAATAAAGCGTCTTTCCCAAGGACATACCTCCAGGCTGAAACGGAGACTTGAACCCCGATCACTGGTGAACACTGCACTGGTTTGGAGAAACTGAAACTGAAACTGAAACTCTTGCGTGTACCTTCTGGTGTAGAGAGGAGTCATACCCCCAGGCAATTTTGCTAGATATGAATGTATGTATGTATGTATGTATTTGTAAATCAATCAATCGATCAACCAATCAATAATGTTCATGAATCAGTCAATCACTCAATCAGTCAGCCATTCAAACAATTGTTCATCAATCAATCAATCAATCAATCAATCAATTCATTTGTTTATTTATCTGTTTATTTTTTCTTTTTTTTTCTTTTCTAAAATTCATTTATTTATTCTTGTATTCATTCTTGTATTGTATTCACGTTGTCCGCATGACAGACAGCAGGATCCCAAAGATGCTTTTGTATGACCAGCTGAAGGAAGGCCACCGCGAACTTGGAAGACCCTGCAAGCGCTTCAAGGACACCTTGAAGACGAACCTCAAAGCCTGTGACATAGACATCGCTTCCCGGGAAACTGATGCCCTTGGCCGCTCTCGCCGGAGGATGCTGTGCTCTAGTGGCGTAAAGACGTTTGGAAAAAAAAAGAGAACACTGGCCATTAAGGAGAAGCGTGAGCGAAGGAAGCAGGGCTCAGCTTCTGGAGACGTTCTCCCTTGCAACACCTGTGGAAAGTGCAGCGCATCCAGAATCGGCCTCTTCTCCCTTATGAGGACACACACCGACAGATAAGCCTGCCTGCCTACTCATCCGTCGGTCCGACGGGAGACTCCATCATCATCATTCATTCATTCTTTTATTCATTCCTTCGCCCATTCATTGATGCCCAGGTCAAGAGCTGTGCAATGGTGTCCAGCAGATCAAGGCAGACAAAACGTCACAGAATCTGTCCTCGCTCAACTACCCGTACTACTACCCGATGTAAGTCACACAGGTTGTCTAACCTCTCTCAGTTACCCGTATTACTACCCGATGTAAGTCACACAGGCTGTCTAACCTCTCACAGCTACCCGTATTACTACCCGATGTAAGTCACACAGGCTGTCTAACCTCTCACAGCTACCCGTATTACTACCCGATGTAAGTCACACAGGCTGTCTAACCTCTCTCAGCTACCCGTATTACTACCCGATGTAAGTCACACAGGCTGTCTAACCTCTCTCAGCTACCCGTATTACTACCCGATGTAAGTCACACAGGCTGTCTAACCTCTCTCAGCTACCCGTATTACTACCCGATGTAAGTCACACAGGCTGTCTAACCTCTCACAGCTACCCGTATTACTACTACCCGATGTAAGTCACACAGGCTGTCTAACCTCTCACAGCTACCCGTATTACTACCCGATGTAAGTCACACAGGCTGTCTAACCTCTCACAGCTACCCGTATTACTACCCGATGTAAGTCACACAGGCTGTCTAACCTCTCACAGCTACCCGTATTACTACCCGATGTAAGTCACACAGGTTGTCTAACCTCTCTCAGCTACCCGTATTACTACCCGATGTTAGTCACACGCTGTCAGACCTCGTTCAAGTACCCGTAGTGTCGTGCCGTATAGTTTCGTATCGTGTCGTACCATGTCGTGTCGTGTCGTGTCGTATCGTGTCGTATCGTGTCGTACCGTGTCGTGTCGTGTCGTGTCGTGTCGTGTTGTATCGTGCTGTAACATGTCGTATCGTATCGTGCCGTGCCGTGCCGTGCCGTGCCGTGTCGTGTCGTGTCGTGTCGTGTTGTATCGTGCCGTAACGTGTCGTATCGTATCGTATCGTGCCGTGGCGTGGCGTGTCGTGTCGTGTCGTGTCATGTCGTGTTATATTATATCGTATCGTATCGTGTCGTGTCGTGTCGTGCCGTACCGTGTCGTGTCGTGTCGTATTGTATCATATCGTATCGTGTCGTGTCATATCGTATCGTGTCGTGGCGTGGCGTGGCGTGGCGTGGCGTGGCGTATTGTATCATATCGTATCGTGTCGTGTCGTGTCGTGTCGTGTCGTGTCGTATTGTATCATATCGTATCGTATCGTGTCGTGTCATATCGTATCGTGGCGTGGCGTGGCGTGGCGTGGCGTGGCGTGTCATATTGTATCATATCGTGTCGTATCGTGTCGTGTCGTGTCGTGTCGTGTCGTATTGTATCATATCGTGTCGTGTCGTGTCGTGTCGTGTCGTGTTGTATTATATCGTATCGTGTCGTGGCGTGGCGTGGCGTGGCGTGGCTTGTTGTATCGTATCGTATTGTATTGCCTTGTATTGTACTGCACTGTATTACTATGGTATGGAATGGTATGGAAAGGTATGGTATGCAATGGTATTGCATTGTGTTGTTGTAATTGGGTATGGTATGGTATGGTGTGGTATTTGTTGATAATAAAACAAATACACTTGGTATGGTATGGTATGGTATTTGTTGATAATGAAACAAATACACTTGGTATAGTATGGTATGGTATGGTATTGTATGGTATGGTATGGTATGGTATTGCATTGTATTGCTGTAATATGGTATGGTATGGTACAGTATATTTTTATGGTATGGTATGGTATGGTATGGTATGGTATGGTGTAGTATGGGGTGGTATGGCATGGTGTGGTGTGGTATGGTATGGTATGGTGTGGTGTGGTATTTGTTGATAATAAAACAAATACACTTGGTATGGTATGGTATGGTATGGTATGGTATATTTTTGGTATGGTATGGTATTTGTTTATAGTGAAACAAATACACATGGTATGGTATAGTATGGTGTGGTATGATGTGGTATGGCATCGTATGGTATGGTATGATGTGGTGTGGTGTGGTATGGTATGGTGTGGTATGGTATGATGTTGTGTGGTGTGGTATGGTGTGGTATGGTATGGTGTGGTATGGTATCGTATGGTGTGGTATGGTATGGTATGCTATGGTATGGTATTTGTTGATAGTGAAACAAATACACATACAGGCAGAACATCAGTGGCGCTGGACTGTGTCGACACGCTCTCTGCTGGGACAGCCCAGAGAAATTCGTTGTGGCAAAAAGTAATACAACACAATACACATGTATGTGTTGTATTGTGTTACTAGTATCATTTACGCGCACGCATGTGTGTGTGTGTGTGTGTGTGTGTACGTGCGTCCGTGCGTATGTGTGTGAATGTGTGTGAAACGATACCTGCTGCCAAAGACTGATCGTTTCTGTCTTTCATGTTTTCAGAAACCATATGTGCCAGTATTGCATTACGTCAGACAACCCTGATGACGTCATCTACATTGACGTCATCGACTCGGATATGACGTATACCTGTTCAGACGCAGTAGAAGTGTATGATGGTGAGCTCAACGAAGGTGATCTCAGAAAAAAGAAAAACAAAAGTATAACAGTTGTAATGAAGATAATGAAACTGAATACGATGACAATGTTGATAACAACGACGACGACAACAATGATGATGATGATGTTGAAAATTACGACAATTCCAACGACATAGACGATGACGATGGCGACAATGATGGCGATGATGATGATGTAACAAATTTTGTGGTTGAGTCAGGTGGAGATATTTGGAAGAAGGTCGACAGATTTTCGAACCAGTTTTAGTAGTAGTAGTTGTAGAGTTAGTACTTCTGGCATTCTATCAACACTCAGGTTTTTCGTTCCGCATACCAGAGATAATAACATTACTACTACTATAAACGACTACTACTGACAACAACAACTGCTGCTACTACTATTACTTTTACTGCAGCCTCTGCAGCTGCTACTACTGCTTCTGCTACTGCTACCACAACTACTGCTACTGCTGTTGTTATATTCGATTATTATTAGTATTATTATTATTGTCGTCATCATCATCAGCAGCAACAACATCACCACCACCACCACCATCGTCATTATCATCATCACCAGCATCATCACCACCATAATCATCATGATCATCATCATCAGTACCGCCACCATCACCATCACCACCACTATCGTCATCATCATCATCACCACCACCATCATCATAATCACTACCACCACCATCACCATCACCATGACCATCATTCATTCAGTGGCATAATCGTCATCATCACCACCACCACCACCATCATCACCACCACCATCATCATCATCACCACCACCATCACCACCACCAATCATGAATACACTGCCACCAACAGGAGCACTTAAAATTGAAAAAGTACGGCGTGTGAGCAGAGCGAGCGAATTGATGCTCTTTTTGTCTTTGTTTGCACTGTAATCATGTGTACAGTTTGAACAGTTAAGGAGGAAGGTGGCAGAATGATTAAGACACTGCTGTCAACACAGTGAGTCCGTGAGGGTGTGGGTTCGAATCCCGCTCTCACCCTTGTCCAAAGTTTGACTGCAAAAATCAAACTGAGCGTCTAGTCTTTTGGATGAGACGATAAACCGAGGTCCCGTGTGCAGCACGCACTTGGCGCACTGGAAAAGAACCCATGGCAACGAGAGTGTTGTCCTCTGGCAAAAATATGTATTAAAAAAAAAGAAAAAAAAGAAGAAGAAATCCACTCTGATAGGTACACAAATATAAAAGCTTGCACTCAAGGCCTGTCAAAGCGCGTTGGGTTATGCTGCTGGTCAGGCATCTGCCCAGCAGATGTGGTGTAGCGCACATGGGTTTGTCCGAACGTAATGACGCCTTCTTGAGAAACTGAAACTGAAACTATCACAGTAACTAACTATACATGTCAACAACTGGAGATTTGAAAATAAAACAACAGAATAACAGACTGAATCCGAAACCCCTTCAGTGCCAGGGGGGGAAACAGTAGAAAGTGGTATTTCAGGTCATAAAACATTCTCCAAACCAATAAGCCTAAAACTGAGAAAATGGTCTGGAGATATACCACTCTAGATAAACTGTGTGAATTTTCAGCCTTCCAGAGCTATTTCCCCCCCTTTTTTTTCCTGATAACGTCATCAGTGACGTCACAATGCACGTACGTAATACGTTTACGGCAGTGAAGGAGTAGATGATTTCAAACCAAAACAGGAGCAGAGACGGACGACGCGGCTCCTGAGTACCTGGGCAGGTTTTGCGCCCAGGACCGCCCTCGCTACGTCAGCAAAGGACCCGGCATGTGCCTGCTGTTCCGCTCGGACCCTTCACGCCACGGGAGGGGCTGGCTGCTGTCGTTTCGCGCTGCCCCTCCAGCCTCCTCGGGCGTCCACCGCAACGAGGGTGAGGTGGTAGGCGGGTGGTGTGTGTGTGTGTGTGTGTGGGGGTGGGGGGGGGGGGTGGGGAGGGGGGAGGAAGGTGGGTGGGTGTGTGTGTGAGGAGGGGGGTGGAGGAGGGTGTGTGTGTGTGTGAGGAGGGGGGGTTGGAGGTGTGTGTGTGTGTGTGTGTGTGGGTGTTTGGGGGGGTGAGGATGGGTGGTGGTGTGGGGGGAGGGATGTGGGGAGGTTGTGAGGAGTGGGTGTGAGTGTGTGTGTGGGGGGGTGTTGGGAATGGTGTGTGTGTGTGTTGGGGGGTATGTTTGGGGGGGGGGGAGAAGGGGGGTGGGTATGTGGGGTATGTGTGTGTCTGGTGGGGGGGGGGGGTTGGGGCAGGGGGAGGGTGGGGAGTGGTGTGTATGGGGGGATATTGGGGGGGGGGGGGTGTGGAGGGGGGAAGGGGGGGGGGTCTGGGCGCGAGCTTTTTTAGTGTTTTTTTTGGCGTGGGTGGGGAGGGTTGTTGTAATTGATTGATTGATTATTTGATTAATATATTGGTTGCTTGCTTGATTCATTAAGTGATTGATTTGTTTGATTGCCTGCTTGCTTGCTTGACTGATTGAGTGACTGACTCATTGGTTGGTTGGTTGATTGAATGATTGATCGAATAATTGTTTGATTGCTTGCTTGATTGATTTATTGATTGAGTGGGTGAGTGGGTGGGTGAGTGACTGACTGACAAATTGGTTGATTGATTGATCGATCTGCTTCTTGATCAATTCATGATCATCAGTTATTGATTTATTGATTAACAATCAATCAACATTGTGTTTTTGGCCATCCACTACATGTCGGTGTATATATATATGACCGTTTAATCATTTATATAATATATATTTTTTAATTATCATTTATTTATTCAATTATTCATTTAATTATTTTTGTTTGTCGAAATTTAGTTTTTGACATGCACAAGGTCCTGTACCACAACGAGGATAAGATGGTGGTGGTGGGAGTGAGCGTTAGGGGAGTTGTTGTTATTTATTTATTTGTTTGTCTATCTATCTATCTATCTATCTGTCTATCTGCCTATTTCCTTCCTTCTCTGCTTCCTTCCTTTCTTCTTTCCTTCCTTCCTTTCTTCTTTCCTTCCTTCCTTTGTTCTTTCTTTCCTTTGTTCTTTCTTTCCTTCCTTCTCTCCTTCCTTCCTTCCTTCCCTTCCTTTCTTCTTTCTTTCCTTCCTTCCTTTCCTTCTTTCCTTCCTTTCTTAGAATTTTATGCTGTCCACCACGATGAGAATCGTGTACATGGGGAGGTGTCATCATTTATTTATTTATTTATTTATTTTTAGACACGTACATGGCTGTCCAGCACAACAAGGGTGGGATGGTTGGGTCAGATAGGGGTGTGGGTTTTGAGGAGGTGTTGTTATTATTATGACTGTTACACACGAAGGGGGTTCAGGCATAAGCAGATCTGCACATATGTTGACCTGGGAGATCGTAAAAATCTCCACCCTATACCCACCAGGCGCCGTCACGGTGATTCGAACCCGGGACCATCAGATTAAAAGCCCAACACTTTAACCATTCGGCTATTGCGCGGGATTCGAACCCAGACCCTCACGGACGCTGTGTTGGCGGATACACGTCCTATCCATTGCGCCACCTAACTACGTGTGGACTCATACTGAGTGATAACAACGACGGGCGCAGGGGCCAAGTGGTTAAAGCGTTAGACTTTCAATCTGAGGGTCCCTGGTTCGAATCTCGGTAACGGCGCCTGGTGGGTAAAGGGTGGAGAATTTTTTTCCCGATCTCCCAGGTCAACGTATGTGCAGACCTGCCTGTGCCTGAACCCCTTTCATGTGTATACGCAAGCAGAAGATTAAATACGCACGTTAAAGATCCTGTAATCCATGTCATCCATGTCGGTGGGTCATGGAAACAAGAACATACCCAGCATACACCCCCCCCGAAAACAGAGTATGGCTGCCTTTATGGCGGGGTAAAAACGGTCATACACGTAAACGCCCACGATAATACTCAAATGTATGCACTGATACTCTAACAAAATGTCTTCAATCACCGATATGTGTGACGGAACATAAGACAAAATTCCTCCCCCTCCACTCGTGTACATACGAGTGAACGTGGGAGTTGCAGCCCACGAACGAAGAAGAAGAAGAAGGAGGGGAAGAGTGATGAGAACGCCATGCCTGACTTTGTGTGTTTCCAGGTCAAACCAGAGTGATGAGAACGCCATGCCTGACTTTGTGTGTTTCCAGGTCAAACCAGAGTGATGAGAACGCCATGCCTGACTTTGTGTGTTTCCAGGTCAAACCAACACTTCATCGGGATCCTCCTCCACAACCACGGCCACAGCAGTCGTCGCCTTAGTCGTCTTGATAGCCGTTATTGTCGTCTTCATCGTCTACATCGTCAAGAACAAGAGACGACAGAGACGATCCTCCGAAGAGTAATACACCACACCACACCACACCGCACCACACGACACGATACCACACCGCACCACGCCACACCGCACCGCACCGCACCACACCGCACCGCACCGCACCGCACCGCACCGCACCGCACCACACCACACCACAGTGAACTACACGACACTACACTACACTACAAGACAAGACGATACGATACGATACGATACGATACGACAGAGACGCTCTTTAGAGTAGTAATGCACCGAACTACACTACACTACACAACAAAACGGCGCGATACGATACAATACAGGACAATACGACACGATGCAATACAATACAATGCGACACAGTACTATGCGATGCAATACACGACGATACAATACAAGACGATACAGTACTGTACGGTACGATAGAAAACAACGCAATACAATACAATGCATTACATTACATTACATGACACTACAGTACAATGCAACTCGATACCATATGATGCGATGCGACAATGTACGACATTACACAATACAATACATACAATAAATACAATACAGTTCAATACAATCCAATCCAATCCAATCCTGTCCAAAAGATTACAATACGATACGATACGATACGATACGATACGATACCAGATCTGCAGATGACTCGACACAATATGACACGACACGTCACGACACTACAACAAACAATAACATCCAATCAAGTCCAACGCTCACAAAACGACTCGGATCTAGTCATTCGGATGAAACGATAAACCGAAGTCCCTTGTGCAGTATGCGCACGTAAAAGAACCCGCGGCAACAAAAGGGTTGTACCTGGCAAAATTCTGTAGAAAAGTCCACTTCGTTAGGAAAAACAAATAAAACTGCACGCAGGAAAAAAAAGGTGGCGCTGTAGTGTAGCGACGCGCTCTCCCTGGGGAGAGTAGCCCGAATTTCACACAGAGAAATCTGTTGTGATAAAAAAAAAAAAGAAATACCAATACAAATACGATGACAAAGGCTGGACAGAGAGGTAATATATATATATATATATATATATATATATATATATATATATATATATATCCGATACACACAAGCATCATAATAAAACACACTGGCTAGAAACATCAAACAATAAAAGAAGCTAATAAAAATAATATGTATTTCAAGACAACACTATTTCTGAAAGTGGTTGTGTTGATATTGCTTTTGAGAGGTACGTTCTGTCAATTAAAAAAAATGTTTATCTATCTGTTATTTTTCTATTCATTCATTCATTTATTGATTTGCTTTTTTTTTTTTCTCTTCGTTCTCATTATGTGCTTAGGAAACAACTGGCTGAGCAAGTCAGTCAGAAAGGAAATGACAAACTGGACTCAACCATATGCATCGTAATGTGGTGTTAAGCTTTAACGTGTTTGGTTGTGTGAACAAAAGGCTTTTCTGCAGTGAATCGTATAGAAATGTTGTGCTTTTGAGTGTTTTGGCCGAAAATATTTCAATACACATGCTGGTACACTCTGTGTGTGTGTGTGTGTGAGAGAGAGAGAGAGAGAGAGAGAGAGAGAGAGAGAGTCTGTGTTTGAATTCTCTCACACGCCATCGACGCACACATGTCTTTCCCATTTTATTCTTTCAGCACTTGCCCCAAAATAAAGCGAATAAACAAATAAAATGCAGCATTCACAAACACATTATTTCAGTTGGTGCAGTATCAGTACCAGTATCATTACTTTCTAGTAACACGAAATAACTGTGTGTAATCTCCATTTCATCCTCTTTTTCTTGGTAAAGTGTCTCTGAAACTCAACACACACATAGTAGTGGAAAGCGTCCTCAAAGATGGAATGCTTCAACTAATTGTGGTCTGTCTTCACCTTCAATAGCAAACTAAACTGCAAAGTTCTTATAATACAAATATGGTCAGACTCAATTTTTTCCTATATATTCAATTTACACTCACCAGACATTTCACTAAACAAACCACATGACATTAAGAAATAATCATTTGCACTGCTACGGTTGTCAGAAATGTACGTGTAGCGACCTTGAAGGTCGTCCTTGCATATACCTTTCAAAATGCACAGATCTGAAAGTGCACATACTGAGTAACATTTTGCCATGATTATCAAATTCGGTGTCTTCGAAAATTCAACTTTCCCAGAAAGATCCGCTCAGATTCTGGTCATCAATATTAAAAGATTTCAAAACCACAGGAAATACTTCAAATTAACATGATTCAAATCACAGCAGAGTTACAGGCGCGCTAAATCAAAATCAAAAGAAAGCAAACAATCTGAAACCAGTCCCATTTCCAGCACCAAAAAGCAAATAGTAAGGCCAACCTTCTGGTGGCACACAAGCACATAATCTGTACAGAAGGACCAGACAAACTTCTATCACATAGAAGAGCACAGAAAAGAGAGGGCTCCACAATCTTTTTTGTGCTTGGTTGTGCAGGACTGATATGTATCAGATAATGATTTTTTTTTTAAATCATACAACCTTGTTTAATTAAAGTTGTCCTATTAAAGTCATCTTCAAAAAAACTCATGTGAAATAGTTCACACTTCATCTGTATGAAGCATCTAAATAGACGAATTGCCTTTGTAATATAACCGTGAACTCAAGTGGCATGTAATAAAAGGGGACAGTACGAAAATTACTGATGATTTACTGTATTAAAGGATAGAAAAGATCCACGCACCGGCCCAGGGACATATAGACGGACAGTCACAAAAGGGCTTTTCTATTATTTTGTTTACAATAGTTATAAGAAAGGAAGAGAAGATAATAAAGAAGACAATGCAGTGATATAATGGCGACAATGGCGATGACACTGGCCATTGTGGCAACGCACACTGTGTATGACACAGCAAGAGAGAGAGAAAGAGAGAGAGAGAGAGAGAGAGAGAGAGCAGGCTCTAGCCAGTGACAGGCCAGGTGCAAAAGGGATCAGTCTTCACCTACTGTGGCTATTTATGCAAGTTAAGTGAACTGCAATGACGCCCGCGTGTGATACGAAGCAAATCGGCTCAAATTGGGCTGCATTTGATTAGAACTGTGTTTGTTACAAGGTGTTCCCTGATAGATATCAAAATGATTCCTGAACCGATTTACGTTGGACTGGTCGCAAAAAACAGCTCAACACCTACATTCTAATGAGTATAAAATGAAGTGTTGACTATTTAAGATGAATTTATATTCTTATTTTAAGTCACCTGAAAAGGGTCAGTTTTAGCGAGCTGGTCGCTGAAAATTACAAACTGCGTTAATTCAGTTTAACGTAGGCAAACATAAATGATGTAGATTTAAAGATGGAATTGCGATGATTCTGCCAGTATATAATACTTGTAGTTTACTTATCCGATAAAAGAGATATCTAATTAAATACAGTGTGTCAGAAACACAGATTTCAACTCAGCCAAAGCCGTCAAGCAACGCTAGGTGTGGAGTGAATGTCGTTAAGTGTCGACAATGAAAATTGGCTTTGTATCTTCTAAATGCCTGATCTATTCTCATCCAAACACCATAATAATATGGTTTTAGTTTCCAACAGCAGTCACATACAAAATTGTAAACTGTAGCATTATGTGCAACGAGAAAACAAAATGACGTAAGCTTAGCGTCAGTTGAAATCTTTACACTGACGAACGAGTATTCCGAAATTAAGTATGCTTCTAACTGATTAAAAGTGTTTGTGTAATCACAACAAATGTAATATTGTAGCGAACGATACAGAGACTTGATTTAATAGATGTTTAGGAGCAGTTGTTTAAAAGGGGCTTTGCAATTACAATTCGAATGGCGCCGTATTCTGTGCGTGTCGTTGAAGAACAGCATGTTAGTTGCGAAAAAGGCGTCTGCTATCAGCTCGTGTGCGAAACAATTTTTGAAGCCAGCTGAGCGCTTGGCTACAAACAGCATGGAAATATGTATGTATTAGTTACATTTCTTAATGTTTATTTCACATTGGCTATATCCTATATGAATGAAGCATATAACAGTCTGTCTGTCTGTCTCTCAATTTCTCAGTGCTAACAACAACACATGCGTATTCTAAGCGTTAGATAGTGCAGTGATACTGCAGTCAACAAGATAACTAATCTATCTACCAGAACGTGTTGTTGTTGTTTATCAGACTAACAGCAAGAAGAAATTCTTTGCTTCATAGGTATCTGAATGCCTTTTAAATTTTTATTTTCTATTTTTTATTGTTTCTTCGTTTGTATGTTATTTTCATTCCTCATCTTAGCCAGCACTGGTCAGACTCTACGTATTGTGATGCTGGGGAAGACTGGGGCGGGTAAAAGCTCCTTGGGCAACGTTCTGCTGGGGAAGAAGGACGTCAAGATAATGAAAGGTGAACAGATGGGCGACAAACCGGTCATTTCGCAAGATCCATCACTCGGAATCAAAGTTGGACGCGAAGTCAGCTCACAGACCATCTACTCTAACCGGAACGATGTTGTCGATTTTCTGGTGTTCTTATTTAACACATGTTTTAATGATGAAATCTTTCCTAGGGACTGGGCAAAATCGATTATCATACCCATTCACAAAAAGGGAGACCCAAATATTCCAGATAATTACCGTGGAGTTGCACTTACAAGTATCATTAGTAACGTCTACACTTACATTTTAAATAGAAGATTAACTAAATGGGCTGAACGAGAAGAAAAGATTATTGAAGAGCAAGCTGGATTTCGATCAGGTTACAGCACCATTGACCACATTTTCACATTGTATGCAATTGTGCAAACATATTTATTAAAAAAATACAAAATTGTATGTTGCTTTTGTAGATTTTCAGAAGGCCTTCGACTCTGTGAATCGAAAGAGTTTATGGAATGTGTTACGTAAAACTGGTGTTGATGGTAAGCTTTATATGGCACTGCGTGGTATATATGATTCAGTTTTAACGTGTGTGCGTGAGAAGGGTGTATATTCAGATGTATTTGATTGCCCACGTGGCGTAAAACAAGGATGTCTGTTGAGCCCTGTGATGTTTTCGTTCTTTATTAATGAACTGGCAGGAGAGATAACGAAAAACGGAAGACATGGGATTCAAATGATCCCTGGGGCTGTTGAACTGTTTCTCATTTATTTGCAGATGATGTAATTCTTTTGTCTGACACGGCCATAGGACTTCAAAATCAGCTGAACATATTAAAGCAAGAAGCAGATAGATTATTTGTAAAAGTTAATCTTGAGAAAACAAATGTAGTTGTGTTTAGAAAAGGTGGTTACCTATCAAGATATGAAAGATAGCACTATGGAACTGATGAAGTGAAGGTAACTAATGCTTATAAATATCTCGGTATGATTTTTACAACTAAGCTGAGTTTGACAAGGACAGTAGCAGAGATCTGTAGAAAGGGGAAGAAGGGGGTTAAAGAAATCTTAAGGTGTTTACGTAAATTAGGCTCGATAGATTCATACATATTTTGGAAACTTTTTGATACTCAAATAGAACCAATGATAACATATGGCGCCGAAATTTGGGGACATTCTTATATCAAAGATTTAGAAAAAGTACATACATTTAGCTATTAAACGTTTTTTTAAATGTTCCATTACATGCTTCAGATACTGTATTATATGGAGAAAGTGGTAGATACCCATTATATATTAAATCATGTGTGAAATGTACAAAATATTGGTTAAAATTAATAAGGCTACCCACATCGAGATTATGTAAGCAGGCGTATGAAATGTTAGTAAATGAACATGAGAGAGAGAAGGAAAACTGAGTATATTTTGTAAAGAAGACATTAACTGTAAATGGATTTGGGATTGTGTGGATGTTTCAGGGAGTTGGATGTGTAGAAGGATTTGTTTCAGAATTCAAAGATGAAATGTTAGTAAATGAACATGAGAGAGAGAAGGAAAACTGAGTATATTTTGTAAAGAAGACATTAACTGTAAATGGATTTGGGATTGTGTGGATGTTTCAGGGAGTTGGATGTGTAGAAGGATTTGTTTCAGAATTCAAAGATAGGCTAATTGCTTCATATAAACAGAATTGGCACTGTAAAATGGAAAACACTGAGAAATATAGATGGTTTTTATAGTTTTAAAAGTATATTTCAAACAGAAAAATGTATCACAGTCGTGACAAACAAGTGGCACCGAACAAGTCTCGCCAGATTTAGAACGAGAACGACTGGGTTGAATGCTTATGAAAAGTGGTTTCGGACTGAACCCTCGTTACTCTCCCCTTGTCCGATGTGCGGTCATATAAGGAGGATGAATTACATTTTTTGTTTAGTTGTAAAGCTTATGACGATATTCGAGAAAAATGTGTTGTATTTAAAACAAATTTAGCAAAGAATGAAGATATTTTTGGAGTGCTTAATCTAAATCAGGAAACTTCACTACAGTCACTTGCAAAATATATTGCCGAAGCGAATAACATGCGACGAAAAAAAACACCACAATAATAAAATAGTATCAGGTGTTGTTAATTGTGAAAACTGAAGTCTGTGTTGTCATTCTCATATGGAAAATATTTATGTTATACATTTATATATGTTTTTGCTTTTATTTCCCACTACATGCCATTACTTTGAATGAATGGTCGAGCTGCACTTTGTTGCACAGATTGATTGATTTCGTTTTGGTTTTGGTTTTCATCAATATTATTACTATTGATGCATGTTGTTATTTGTATTATGAACCCCCATGTCATTAGGGGTGTAAAGCTATTGACATTAAAGTGTTCAGTTCAATGTTCAGTGTACTCTAACCGGAACACGGCCGTGCAATTTGGTACAACTTTGGAGGTAATGTAGAGATAAAGAATGATGAATGAATGAATGAATGAAAAAGCTTAGCTGTCATTTTGTGAACAATAACTGTAAATGTTTTGCTGACATATCAAATTTTCAAACGCATTTTCAAGCTTCCAGTGATGCACGTGCAACAAAAGCAGAGTTATGTTTAATCAATGAAGGGGCAGTGGTATACGCAGCATGCATAATTCAAATGATCTGTCGATTTTTCAACATTTCGTTAAAAAAAACCCTACACACTTGGTTTAATGAAGTTTTCTTTAACATTTTGTGAAGTGTATAGGTATTTCAGAGCGCCGGTCTCGCCAAGTAGATAGTCCTTCTCTCGGAATACATCAAGGTCGGGTCTTCTGTTTGATTCATTGATAACTGATTCATTGATGTTTGAATGTCTGTTTGTGTGCATTTGTGATCAAAACCAACGATACAAAAGTCTGTTGCGATGTTCTAAAAATATGGTATGTCTAATGAGTTAAATACCTGCTTATGTTTTAATTGTCAATATGCAATATGTACCCAAATCAATCGTTCGCATTTAGCTACCCCTGCTATTTCAAACGTCGACAAAACGTTGAAAAGAAAGAGCAGACAACTTTTCCTGGTGCAACCAGTCGGAGAAAGCCTTCAAAAACAAAAGAACTACGTTTGACTATCGAACGACATGTTATCTTTACAGTACACACGTTGAGCTGGTCGCTTCGACTGGACCGTTCGCAATTAGGCATACGTATCCTACCTACCCTAAAAAAAAATATATTATTACTGCCACAGTCCTGGGAAAGGGAGTGTCTTCCTTGTAGGAAAACAATGCTGCTACCGTACAGTTTTGTTTGCTGTCGGTTTTCTTTGGGGTTTTTTTTTGGGGGGTTTTTCTGCGTCTTCGGGGCTACTTTAGGGCTCTCCAAACTGGCGTCCACGCAAGTTGGAAAAAACTGATACCCAGAGAAGTAGAGCAAACCCAGTCCGGTGACGAAATACCCAGCATCCATGACAGAATGCCGCTGTTCCCTTCGCCTGGGAAGACGTCTCCAGAACCTTAATCAGTTGCAGCACCTGTTGTTCCTTCTCCTCCCAGGTCGCCTGTAAAAACCAGAAACCAGGTTGGCAGGTGAGAATCATTCGACACACTGGTGACAAGAAAGGGAGGCTGCGTTGCAGAGTGTTGCGTTGTGTAGTGATCTTTGTCCTTCAACATGGTATTGCGGTGGGGAGCGTATATTCAACACAACACAACACAACACAACACAACACAACACGACAAGACACGACACAACACATACAACACCGACCTTGCAATCGAACATGATATGGCGGTGGGCAGACTACAACACAACGCAACACAACACAACACAATCAGTGAAATACACTGCAGTCTTAGTTCAACAAAATGCAATGCAGTTTGATGCAATACAACACAGTACAACACAATACAGCAAAACACAACACAATACAATGCAATAAACGACATTGTTACTGAACATGACTTAGCGGAAGAAAGCATATAATACGATGCAATGCAATGCAATACCATACAATACACTACACTACAATGCAATATAACACAACATAACACAACACAATACAGTACAATACAACACAACATAATACTGACCTTGTTATTGAACATGACGTAACGGCGAGAAGCATCCCTCAGCGCACCTTTAAGCTCAACACAACACAACACAACACGACACAATACAATACAACACAGTACAACACAATACAGCAAAACACAACACAATACAATGCAATACAATACACTTGACGCACGCTTCAGCTCAACACAACACAACACAACACAACACAACACTGTAATACAACACAACACAATACAACACAACACAACAAAACACAATACAACACAACACACCAAAACACAATTCTGACCTTGTTGCTGAACATGACGTAACACTGGCCAGCATCCCGAAGCACACCCTTCAGCTCAATACAACACGACACGACACGACACGACACGACACGACACGACACAATACTGACCTTGTTACTGAACATGACGTAACGGCGAGAAGCATCCCTGAGCACGCCCTTCATCTCAACACAAAACAACACAACACAGCACAACACGACACAACACAACACAATATAACACAACACAGTACAACACTACATAACACAACACAACACAACACAACACAATATAACACAACACAATACAACACGACACAACATAATATAACACAACACAACACAACACAATATAACACAACACAACACAACACGACACAACACAATACAATATAATACAACACAATACAACACGACATAACACAACACAACACAATACAACACGACACAACACAATATAACACAACACAACACAACACAATATAACACAACACAATACGACACGACATAACACAACACAACACAACACGACACAACACAATACAATATAATACAACACAATACAACACGACATAACACAACACAACACAATATAACACAACACGACACAACACAACATAACATAACACAACACAATACAACACGACATAACACAACACAACACAACACGACACAACATAACACAACACGACAAAACACAATACAACACAATACAATACAACACAACACAACACAGTTCTGACCTTGTTGCTGAACATGACGTAACACTAAGCACACCCTTCAGCTCAACACAACACATTACAATATAACACAACACAACACAACACAATATAACACAACATAACACAACACAACACAGCACAACACAACACAACACAACACAATTCTGACCTTGTTGCTGAACATGACGTAACACTAAGCACACCCTTCAGCTCAACACAACACAACACAATACTGACCTTGTCGCTGAACATGACGTAACGCTGGCCAGCATCCCTCAGCACACCCTTCAGCTCCGGACACACCGCTTTCAACTCCTCCTCCAGGGGAGCGTCCTGACGGTCTCCGAAGGTGAAGGCCACCACCAGTCGCTCCCTAAGAGAGTTGTCTCCCCAGAGCTTCTGGATTTCACGGTAGATGGCGTACTCTTCCGCTGTGTACCTGTCCACACGATATCCGTTGCATGAAGAAGAAGAAGATGAAAAAAAAGAAGGAGGAGCAGGAAGAGGAGGAGAAGGAGACTGACTGATTGACACATTCATTAAATCTTAATTGGGTTATCATTAATTGAATCTTTAATGGGTAATAATAAACGCCTTTTGATAATGATGAGTTAAGGAAACAAAACATGAACATTTACAAAAATTAACTGATGAGAATAATTATAGAAACATCACTCAAAGAAGAAGAAGAAGAAGAAGAAGAAGAAGAAGAAGAAGAAAGACTGAGTTATTTCTTACAAACGGGGATGCCCGTTGTATGATATAATGCAAAGTACATGGCAATACATTGGATATGTTTTAATAGGGAGGGCTTTTAGTCGCTCGCAGAGCGAGAAGTAGGTCATATGACGACATGCGCAGCCCACCACCGTAACCAGCTTCTCTGGCTGTGCACTGCTTTTGTTCGGACAACTTTTCGGCAGAGTTTGTAAATGGATCAGTTTGAATATGTAATGGCAGATATATGACACGAAACACGCTGAAAGTAAACACAAAAGACTAAAGCAAACAATGCCTTGTAAACACGCAAAATAGTCACCGAAAATGTTCAAAATCCTTTCGTCTGAACAGCGATTTCCACGACGAAATGTTAGCCTTTCGGTGACCTGGAAAGAAAAAGGGAATGGAGACGCGCATGTGCACGCGGTTCTCACTAAAAATAGCCGGGGAACCCCGACGAAAATCCGACAAAAGCGGGGCTGCACACCCTTTCTATCACCTAAGTTGTTTCCTGGACACTATGGACATATTTTGCTGTGATGACCAAAAGAATAGGGACTGGAGTGCTTTGAGTGTCTCGTGCGTCCAACGGAGCAGGAGTATCTGAGTACAAATGCATACATTCCTCACAACAACGTCACAGCGCCATATCTGACGTCACAGCGCCATACCTAACCTGACGTCACAGCGCCATTACCTGACCTGACGTCACAGCGTCATACCTGACCTGACGTCACAGCGCCGTAACTCACCTGACGCCACATCGCCATATCTGACGTCAAACGCCACATCTGACGTCACAGCACCATACCTGACCTGACGTCAAAGCACAGCGCCATTTCTGATCTAACGTCACAGCGCCATACCTGACGTCACAGTGCCAAATCTGACCTAACGCCACAGCACCATACCTGACGTCACGGCGCCATACCTGACCTGACGTCACAACACTATACCTGACCTGACGTCACAGCGCCATACCTGACGTCACAGCGCACGGTGAGCAGGACGGCAGTGGGGAAGGGACTGGTGGCCTCACGCCATCTCCGCACCTCTGCTTCCATTTCCTGCTGGCTCATGTTGGTGTTGGTGACATCAGGGGTGTCCACCACCTGTGGTGCACACAGAACACACACCCACGCGTGCGCGCGCGCGCGCACACACAGACACAAACACACACACACACACACACATATATATATTGTTAGCTAGTTAGTTAGACTCATAAATATGTAGCCTGGGCAATAACACCTGGATAACAACACCTGGATGATAACACCTGGACAATAACACCTGGATAACAACACCTGGATAACAACACCTGGGTGATAACACCTGGATAGTAACACATAGATAACAACACCTGGATAGTAACACCTGGATAGTAACACTTGGATAATAACACCTGGATAGTAACACCTGGATAACAACACCTGGATGATAACACCTGGATAGTAACACTTGGATATCAACACCTGGATGATAACAACTGGATAGTAACACCTGGATAAT
>NC_134892.1:20418290-20423290 GCF_041734735.1 Babylonia areolata
ATAATAATAATAATAATCAATAGACTTGACACCCAGACAGGTTATTTTTAGACTGACACTGATTGACAGATGCCAACACCTGGCAGCTGGCATGAACATGATGAAGGTCACATTGCACAGCTCTGATACTGGATTTTTTGACATGCTATTTTGTATTTAACAATACTCGCATAATTTGCGTCCAAACTTTTAGATATTTTGCGGACTTGTTGATGATATCCTATGGTTACTGTGTGAAAACGTTCAATGAATTCGGTTTCTCTGTCATTGAGAAAATACTTGTCAAAAAGCGGTTCACTTTTTTTGGGACACCCGATATATATATATATATATATATATATATATATATATATATATATATATATATATATATGCACTCAAGGCCTGACTAAGCGCATTTGGGTTATGCTGCTGGTCAGGCATCTGGCTAGTAGATGTGGTGTAGCGTATATGGATTTGTCCGAACGCCATGACGCCTCCTAGAGGAACCGGAAACTGACATGGAGTCTCACAAAGAATAAAGCAGAAGCACTCTCTGTTACAAGTGAATAAAAGAATCGACCCTCCCCCCCCCCCCCCCCCCCCCTAACCCCCACCTTCTTTGTAGTTACAATTGATTACAAATTCTAGCTTCATGGTTAGTGTTGTCAGAAAGTACTTTTTCTATATTAATTATGGTAAAACATAATTCATTATAACTGATGGTAAACAAACATACAACATAACAGGATATCAGAACAAAAAGGTGACAAAAGAGTGATGTAAGGATTGCAATGAGGAAATATGACACACTGGTACTGTTTTACGACATCAACTTATGGTGACATGACTGGACAACAACAAAAAACAACAACAACAAAACAAAAAACAAAAACAAAAAACAACAACCAAAAACAAAAACAAACAAACAAACAAAACAACAACAACAACACACTATATATTGTGGATCAGTGCACTGCAAAAATTGTTACAAGTGAAAAACAGCAGTCGGTTTAGCGAGTGTTGTCCTAAATACGTTGAATCAGAGCAGGCGTTAGTAAACACCGCCAAAGTGACTCAGCAGCTGTGCAGGGTCTCCTTTGGCGTGTGGCTTCCTGGCGACATAGCGCCGATAATTCCTTACAGACTTCCGGCGTCGGGAACTGCGACAGACTAAGCCGGGTGTGACTTTGACGGTGGGACCCGGTATGATAACAGAAGTAATAATTTAGAATAGATTTAGAAAAAAACAACAACAAAAAAAAACAAAAAAAAACCGATCCGGAAATCTGGTTTCGTCCGGGATACTTGCATTGCGATGCTATGCAACAAAAAACGCAACATCACGTGACGTAATACAACACGGTAACAGAACACCTAACAATGGGGGGAAAAAACCCAACCAACCAACCAAACAAAAAACCCAACAGAATCTAAGTGGACAGAAAACATATCCAGACAATCTACAGGATTCCTTACCTGTATCCTCTTCCCCTGAGCCCTGCATCATTAAACCAGCAACACTGCAACTCTGCAACCAGAATCAAATCCAATCTAAGGAGCGAGGGGGCAGTGTGGTTAAGGCGCTTATCTGCCAGTACAGTGTCATTGGGGGTTCATGGTTCGAATCCAGCTCTCGGCCTGTCTCCCATGTTTGATGGGGAAATCATACCCAGTCCTTCGGATGAGACGATAAACACCGAGGTCTCGTGTGCAGCACGCACGTGATGGGCTGGAGAAGAACCCGTGGCAACAAAAGTGTTGTCCTCTGGCTAAATTGTGTACACGAAATCCACTTTGATAGGTACACACACACACACACACACACACACACACACACACACATATATATATATATATATATATATGGAGAGAGAGAGAGAAAGAATAGAACATGTCTTTATTACCATGCGTATAGGGGTCACAAGGAATATTGGGGGGGTGGGGGGGGATAGTACATAAAAAGGTACAAACATATATCGAAAATCATACACAAAAACAGATACAGCAGAATTTAGGATACGTACCTGTGCATATCAGTATAAGAACTTGCACACACACACACACACACACACACACACACAAGCGCGCGCGCGCGCGTTCGAATATAAGCCGCAGATTACATATGGGTGGGGCTGATGACTAGATCAGAACTGCTTCTGTATAAGTGCTAGTAGAGTAAATTTGTGATCAACAGTAGAGTGTCCTTTTTTAAAACCTACCCACTCTTGCAGTCTATTATCAATGATTAAACCAAACAGTTTACTGCTTACATGACTAAGACATATACTTCTATAATTATTAGGATCGTGAATGTCCCCTTTCTTAAAGAGTGGCATAATAACTGACTCAGTCCAGCTTAAGGGAAACTCTCCATTATCGAAAAGCGTATTAATAACTTTAAGAAAAACTCCATTACTTTATTGTTTGGATTGTTTTTAGTAATTCGCTAACGATACCATCTGGCCCAGCTGCTTTCCTATTTTTAAGTTTTCTAAAGGCTAACTGTACTTCTTCTTTTACGTCACCTTCAGACTCTTCGATATGATTAACATTTTCTAGGTTTATATCCAACAAAGATTTAAAGTGTTGAAACCATATGTCAGTATCTATCTTACATTTAGGTCTTTTACGTTTAAATGAAATACTATGGACTGTATCCCAAAATTCCTTCTGGTTCCTTACTGACGTAACACGTTTGTTCAGCATTTTATCATTAAACTGCATATCTAAAAAAAAATTTTAGTAGATTTTTATATTCACGTCTGGCTATTGTGTATTTCTGTTGGTCTTCAACATTCTTTGACCTTCGACTAATTCTCAGTAGCTCTTTTACATTTCGTTTGGCAGACTTGCACTTTTGATCAAACCAGTCACGTTCTTTCCTTTGACTAGTCACTCATTAAACACATTCAAAGCATCGTTCACATCCACCGTTATTAAATTGATAGCCATGTCAAGCTTTTAGCACGATTCTTCACTGGACAAATTGACATAGAATACATTTGTTTCTGTTTCATGCCTATTTTTTTTCTACAACTTCAACATTCTTATCTGTTTTAACTGTAACAAACGTGTTCTCATTTGGAAAAAAACAAATTTGGCCATGACAGGCAGGTGGTCAGAGTCTATTCTGTCAAGTACCATAAATGTACAAGATTCATAAATACAAGACAATAAGTCATTTGAAACTATAAAATAATCAACAACGCTGCACCCAGAATCTGAAGTATATGTATAACAACTTTGAAGGTCGCCCTTACATAAACCATTTAATATACATAAACCTAAAGTTGTGCACATGTTTAATGATAACTTATCATAGTTATTCAAATGATTGTCCTCAGAACACCGTTTAGAAATGTAAGAACTACTCTTATACTGTGTATCCAAAATAGTATTGTCAAAATGGTCATGAGAGAAACACGAAGTTCCACTGTTCAAATCTCCACATAAAATAACATGAACATCCTCAGCAAGAACAAAGTCAATCAAACATTCCTCAAGCAAAGCAATTTCATTAAAAAAAAAAAAAAAAAAAACTTCTTCCGGATGAACATATGAACATACATATAACACATCCTTTTCTGTCCCAAACAGCATTTTATCAAACAAAAACACACAGCAGTTAACATATTTTGTTATCTCAATTTTTTTTCAAGAAAGGAAGACAATCATTTTTTTATCAAACACATCACACCTCCGGATCGTCGTCCCTGTTTAGAAAACTTTACAGCCTAACCTAAATCTTGTTGTTACATACTTCAAATACATGTCCATGTTACATACCAAGTACTGTTTAACATCATGCGTATGTCCAAAAGTTCTATAAAAACTAAATCTTTCACTGTTTTGAATATGGTAATTCCAGTCCTGCCATCTACAATCAATCAAGCGTTGCCGGAAAAGTCTTACAAACTGATTTATATTACCAACACCTTGATTCAACCATACATCACCAAATCCATATCTAAATAAACAAATACGTACATCTGTGACCCAATTTCTCTTTCCCCTAATATCTAACTCATACAACATTTTGTAAGCTCTATAAGGTATTCTATAATCTTTCATTTGTAACAACTTAAGCCAATAACGTATACGCTGTATAGCAGAGTTAATATATATCGGATGTCTATTTGTTTCACCATAAACAAGATCATTAGGTGTACGCAGATCTACGCCTAGAAATTTCTTCAACGCAAACAAGTGCACAGATTCACATTCCAACGCGGCTTTATGCAGACCCCATAATTCAGAACCATATTGCATGACGGGTTGTACCTGAGCATCAAAAATTTTCAAAAACAATTGTAGAGAAGTATTATTCAACGAAGATAATCTTTTTATAACACACAATAAGACATTTTTGGCCCTGCTAGCAAGATCTTTACAAGCAGAAACAAAGCTCAAACGTGTAGTAAAATTTATCCCCAAATATTTATAAACATTGACAACAGGCATTGTAATACTATCATAAAACCATCTTTCCCGTGAAATTAAATACCCCCCCCCTTTCTAAATACAATGATGTTACTCTTACACATGCTGACTTTCAGTTGAAGGGAACTTGCTGCACGTTGTAAGTTATTCAGCTGAGTCTGTAGACCAACAATAGTTTCTGACAAAAGTACAACGTCGTCTGCTGATAACAAGATAAATAATTCAAATGCATCAAAAGAAAAAGTGGCACCATGTCTTCCGTTATTAATAACATCAATAATTCATAATAAAAATTCAATATAATAAAATTCAACAATAATAATAAAATTCAATATAATAAAATTCAATAATAATAATAATAATAAAATAATAATAATAATACTACTAATAATAATAATAATAATAATAATATAATAACAATAATGATAATAATAATAATAAAAATTCAATATAATAAAATTCAATAATAATAATAAAATTCAATATAATAAAATTCAATAATAATAATAATAATAATAATAATAAAAATTCAATATAATAAAATTCAATAATAATAATAAAATTCAATATAATAAAAT
>NC_134892.1:20428290-20433290 GCF_041734735.1 Babylonia areolata
ACACAAGAAAATTATGAACAGTATGAAAAAGAAATTAATATTCGAGAAAAAACAACATCTCTTTAGAAGCTATCTCACTGGTTCAAATAAAAAAAAAAAAAAGAAGAAAAAACAAGAGAGGCAAGGCCTTCAAGACTCACTTGTGATACACTCTTAAAAAAAACAAAAAAAAACACACAAAAAAAAAAACCAAGCTTTTTATGTATTGAGTATAATTTCAAAATGCAATGTTTAAGATGAGAAAGATCAGTTTAAAGCAAATTAAGTCCCCTAGCATTAATTACAGAGTAATTTCCCTTTTTTACTATTTGCACCAAAACGTTTGCAAAATAAATAAAACTTCCATGCTTAGCAAAAGAAGTTCCTGGTTGAACAAAAAATGATAATGACTGCTCATGTTGTTGGGTCAGAATATCAGATCAAAGTGCCAAGTTTAGAGAATACAAAAAATATAAATATAACAGTAAATGCAGTTTGCATATAATTAGGCTTCATTTTTTAAATTTTTTGTGCCCATCCCAGAGGTGCAATATTGTTTTAAACAAGATGACTGGAAAGAACTGATTTTTTGCCTATTTTTATGCCTAATTTGGTGTCAACTGACAAAGTATTTGCAGAGAAAATGTCAATGTTAAAGTTTACCACAGACACACAGACTCACACACAGAAAACCGAACGCCGGGTTAAAACATAGACTCACTTTGTTTACACAAGTGAGTCAATAAAGAAAGTAAAATAGATCCAAGAAAAAAACTTCCATAGGCCATCCTCTGTTGTTTTTGTTTTTGTTTTTTGTTGTTGTTGTTGTTTTTTTTTGTTTTTTTTTGGGGGGGGGTGTCTCCCCCCTCCTTTTTTTTTTATTTTAAACATTTTTTTACTCCACTCCCTCACCCATCTACCATGGGCATATACACCTCCTGAAACCGCTAATCATGTTCCTTGTGTCACTGTTCCGGTCCCTCTCCTGTCACCCCCACTGACATCAAGTGCTAAACATCTTCTTTAAATCCTTTGCTTTATTCTCGATCCTCACCCCCACCCCCCACCCCGGCCCCCTCCCCCTCCCCCTCCCCTCTCACGCAACGCAAAAAAAAAAAAGAATAAAGAAGAATAACAGAAAGGGAAAAAAAAAAAGATAAAAATGGGAGGGGGGGGGGGAGGAGGGGGGAGGAGGGCAATTGTTCAGTTCATCACACACAATCACGTAATGCAGTGGTAGTATACTTAATTCATATACAAAACTATATTCTCTCCCTCTGCACACATGCTCACGCACACGCACACACGTTGTCGTCCAGTTCATGGTTGCCACAGTGAGTTGTTCCTTGTGTTTGTTTCTCCTGCTGTGTTAACCCCCATCAAGCCTCCCTCTACCATGGGTGAAAAATACGAAAGTGTGGAAGAGGGAAACAGCGGTACTTAGAAGTACTGCTAATGTGTGGAATTATATCCTACAGACGGTTTATTTGGAATTCAATATGATAAATATAGCAAACATGATCTTATAAAAAATAAACCATATTATTTTGATAGATAAAATGTGTATCACTATTTCTAAAAAAAACAACAATAAACAAACAAAGAAACAAAACAAACAAACAAACACACACACACACACACACACACACACACACACACACACACACACACACACACACACACAAAGACTGTCTTTTTTACAACTGATCTTTGAACAACAATTCAATATAAGAAGTCGAAGTATGATGCCTTATGAATCTTAAAGAAAAGAACAAAAATCAATATGTGTGTAAAACAAATAAGTAAAAATTGATTACTATGATATAGTTATAGAATGCAGGGTATTGGTTTTGATTATTGTCACGTTTTTGAGTTGATTGTGTAATTGTTAATGTTCACTGCATTAATTTTTCTTTTTTTTTCTCCCCTTTTTTATATTCTGAATTGACATAATGAAATTATATACAAATTAAAACGGTGGTCGACCGAAGAAAGTCCGGGCACAAAACAAAACAAACAAACAAACAAATTGCAGAATGGACAGGAAAAACAATTTGCAGAGATCAAGAACCAGAAGACCTGGAGTAGTCTGGTGAACATTTCTTTGCGGGCCTCCAGTGACTCTTCACTTTGCTGAGGAAGAAGAAGACGAAGACGAAGAAGAAGAATGAATGAATGAATGAAAGAATGAATGAATCAGTCTTCAAGCATCCGTCTTGTAGCATTCTGTGGTCAATTGGGCATGTTTGTGGTAAGAACCTTGACTGGGGGTTTCAAGAAGTAGATATCGACCACAGCCAGAAATAAGGTGTATTAATCTATGAAAGAAAAAAAAAAAAAAGAAAGCTGATGAAGAACAAGGTAAAATTAACAACTGGATGCCAATATCACTCCCGGATAGAGACAGGGAGAGGTGTTTCGTGTGACAAGATCAATTCATGCTCAACATCACATCCACATCGCGAGCACGTTGGGTTTTGTGCGTGTCGGGTACCCACCCACACCCGACCCCTCTCTCTCCCCCCTCTATCTATCTCTCTCTGTGTCCCTCCCTGGTGGTCCCCCCCCCCCCCCCCCCCCGGCCACATAGACTTTTTAAACTAATGGCCGCCATACACATTGAATCTCTTCCTTTTCAGCGACCTACAAACTGCACAAGTAACAACAAAGGCACGTCACTCCGCCTTACAGGCGTGTGCGCGCGCTGCTCGTATGGTCGTCCCTTCGTGTCGGAAGTACAGCACGGGCAAAAACCGCAATTTTTCAAAATTAATTTTTGGTCATCCCCCCCCCCCCCCCCCCACCCCAACTCCATCATAAACCGGTAAATTTTATACAATGGTATTATACATACAAAAACTACTTAATTACGCAAACAAAAAAACAAACAAAAACAAACAAAACTTAGGAATTCGTATGTAGAAAATTTCTATTTGAACAAGAGAGATAGACTTTCGCCAGATGACCATCTCGAAGTGGCAAACACGTGAGAATGCATCAACAGCAACAGCTACAGGACTGACAACACTCCTCCATGCGGGAAAAGCAGTACTCTGCCTGGACTGGCCTGCTGGAGTGGTCCTGTTGACAGCAAAATAAGATAAAATAAAAGGTAAGGTATAGTGTGGTAAGGTAACAACTTTATAGTCTGTAAATTCACACACACACACACACACACACACACACACACACACACACACAAAATATCACGGAAATATCTCAGAAATGGAGAGCAGTGGTACCAAAGTCAAATAATTCCTTTCTCTTTTCACGTTGAACAGGTACTGTTTGCTACTGACGAAACAGCCTTTTACGGCAGTGATTGATATTCAGTACTGTTGTTTGGGCTCGGCATAGGAAGGCGGCGCCCAATCCTCTTGTTAGCCTGCCTCTTGCAGTCCCATTTTGTTTCTCAGTGAGAAAGGTTAGCACGCACAGCAAATAGCAGCTGCTCGTTCGTCCCATGGGGGGCGAGCTGGGCTTGCTGCCTGCTCTTGGCCCAGCCGCTGACAGGAGAGACACATTTGTAATTGTATTTGTATTTCTCGTTTTATCAGAACAGATTTCTCTGTGCGAAATTCGGGCTGCTCTCCCCAAGGGAGAGCGCGTCGCTACTCTACAGCACCACCCAATTAAAAAAATATTTTTGTCCTGCGTGCAGTTTTTATTTGTTTTTCCTATTGAAGTGGATTTTTCTACAGAATTATGCCAGGAACAACCCTTTTGTTGCCGTGGGTTCTTTTACGTGCGCTAAGTGCATGCTGTACACGGGACCTCGGTTTATCGCCTCATCCGAATGACTAGCGTTCAGACCACTACTCACAGTCTAGTGGAGGAGGAGAAAATATCGGCCGTGATTCGAACCATGCGCTCAGATTCTCTCGCTTCCTAGGCGGTCGCGTTACCTGTAAGCCATCACTCCATTCTCACTTACGCCAAGAGAAACTCCCAATAATTTGGCGGGGACCTCTCTCTTGTAAGGAAAATGTCTCTTGGAAACCAACATTACCAAAAAACTGAAGGGGAAAGCCTCTGAATTTTGAATAAGATGATAGTGTAAACATTTCCCTGAATCCCATAAGTGGAAAAATACCAGATCGCTCCTTCCCCAGCCCTGTCCACTGTGTCCATATATTCTCTTAAAGGAAACAACAACCGAAATGTCCTATTCAGTCGCTTACTCACGCACTAAATCGTTCACCCATCCGTTCACTCCTTCAGTTTCTCATCCACACATTTATAAGTATCATGAACCCCCACCCCTCACCCCACCCCACCTCTTTCAAAAACAAACAAACAAAAAACACACAAAGAACAAACCCTGCCAACCTTGTTCGTAAACACCAGGTGCCTGTTCTTCGCCTTTTCCAAAAGCTTCTTCAGCTCTGAAGGTGGATTCCTGACGTACTCGTGGATGTTGTGACCTTGACAGTCGCCGAACGTGTAGGCCACATTGAGGGCCTTGCTCAGTGACGGGCATCCCCAGTACTTCTTGATCTTCTGGTACATGGAGAAATTCTCCTCCGTGTAGCTGACATCACAACGAACCGTGACCAACACGAAGGGGCTGTAGAAAGATTTGAGCAGACTCCTCTTCCATTTCCGGACCTCTTCCCGTTGATCGCTTTCACTTTTGTTCACAGTGATGTCAGGTGTATCAATCACCTGAAAAAAAACAACAACCGCGTTCAATGCGAGTTGTTCAACTGTTAAGTCTTTAATATGCAAATATTTTCTCCTTTATCTGTTCACGAGGAAGGCGGTTGAATGGTTAAGACGCTCATCTGCCAATACAGAGGGTCCGTGAGGGTGTGGGTTCGAATCCCGCTCTCGCCCTTTCTCCCAAGTTTGACTGGAAAATCAGACTGAGTGTCTAGTCTGTCGGATGAAACGATAAATCGAGGTCCTGTGTGCGGCACGTACTTGGCACACTGACGAAAGAACCCATGTCAACGAGAGTGTTGTCCTCTGGCAAAATTATGTAAAAAGAAATCCAGTCTGATAGGTACACAAATATATAA
>NC_134892.1:20438290-20443290 GCF_041734735.1 Babylonia areolata
AAAGATGGAAAAACTGCTGGGAATATTTCTGGTGTTTATTTTGATAGAGTATCATAGCCTCGATGGAGTAATTTAGATAAACGTATTTGTATGTGCATTTGTTGGTCATTTTGCTTGTTGGTCCTTAAAGAAAGTTGATGTTATTATATTATCACACCGTTTCCAAACTTGCTGTAAGATTCCTTTATGTCACAGTGTTTATAAGATCATTTCTACAATGAGAGGGGGAGAGGAATATTGTTTGCTTGCACTTGATTTGTTCATAATCTTGGTTTTATTATTAGTATGATTTCCACTGAGATTTTCTTCCTAACTTTGGAAAAATGATAACATAAATGTGTAATATGTAATTACTAGCACTTGTTTAGAAAGCATGTATAACTGGATTGTAATGACAATGAGAAACAAAAAGATACCACCACGATGAAGATGATGAGTTAATGAATTATATCATTATTGTAGATAGGTACAATGGTGTGGAATGATGCATGATTGAACCCAGTGAAGCCAGTGAAATTGAATAGGGCACACATGCACACACTCACACACATGTGACTGACGTGACTAAACGGACACGAAAAGACACCACGGAGACATGTACATAAGCGACAATGTACAGAAAGCGTTTATTATCGTTTTGATTTAAAGAGCTTGTGGGCTGGCGCTAGGCCAAGCCCTAACAGCCACAGCAGTAGCAGCAGCAGCAGCAGTAGCAGCAGCAGCAACAGCAGCAGTAGCAACCGCTGGTGGCGCCACAGTCGAGGGCAGCCAAGCTCTGAAAAAGGTGCCGAGAAGTAGCCTGATTCACGGACTCTCGACCAGGAGCAAACTTTTCAGAGAACTTTGGTATTCCCGTCATGTGCTGTACGGTGTGCTGTGTGTGGTTGGCCTTCAGCTGTAGTTTGAGTGTGTGAGTGAATGCGTTTGGATTTTATGCTATTTCAATTATTATTATGTAAATGTTTGCAAAGATATCCTTTTACTGCGTTATTCTCTCTATGCACTTTGAGAATGGCTGTCTGAAAGGGGTGAGATGTGAAACTTGTTTTTTATCAAAGCTGGTATGAATGGATGTCTTTACAACACACACACACACGCACGCACACACATGCACACACACACACACACACACACACACACACACACACACACACACACACACATGACAAGTCTAATATCACTCACAGTGAAAAGACGTTAAATTAAAGAACTCTCTCTCTCTCTCTCTCTCTCTCTCTCTCTCTCTCTCTCACACATCTTTAACGATTGATGTCATATACTTACTCATGGTTCACTTGTAGCCAGCCCACATGCAATCATCTGAAACGGATGTTTGGAATCATTTTAGGTCACATCTTTTGACAGAATCAATGACAACAAAAAATAACCAACATCGATAACAACGACAGTTTGCAGTGTAGGAGGTGGGACCTTTACTCCAGTATTGACCTGTCCAGCCACTTCCACAATATCACTGACCACCCAACGTGCAAATCCACTGTTCCACTGAAACTGACAATTGCTCATTGGTTGCCTTCACCTCTACACTCCATCTCGCTCTCTACGATCGGCTTCGGATCCACTCTGTTTACGCATACCCAGATTCAAACACTCCACTGTTGGACACCGTTCTTTCTCTGTGTCTCTGCACCTTGCATTTGGAATGAATTTCCTCTTTCGCTTCTGGCCTTAAAACCCATCTCTTCCCAAGATAGCCTCCCTCCCCTACCTCTTCTTTGTCTTCAGTTTCTTCAGTTTTAGAGTTATGCATGCGTGTTAATGACTGGTGTGAAAGCGCTTAGATTTGTCTGTGCACAAGATTCAGCGCTATATAAATACTGTCATTATCATTATTATTGGCAACGACAACGACCGGTATCAACTTGCACTGTGAGCGTCGTGCGGTCATTTATCACTGGACCGCGATTTGCTTCCTGCTGTGAGAGCACCTGTGTGATTCGTGTGGCCAAGTGGTTAGCGTCGCGGACTAAGGACTGGGTGGTCGCGGGTTCGACTCGATCTGAGGTGTGTGTGTGTGTGTGTGTGTGTGTGTGTGTGTGTTTTGTATTTGTATTTTTATTGTATTTGTATTTCTCTTTCTTATCACAACAGATTTATCTGTGTGAAATTCGGGCTGCTCTCCCGCTACACTACAGCGCCACCCTTTTTTTGTATTTTTTCCTGCGTGCAGTTTTATTTGTTTTTCCAATCGAAGTGGATTTTTCTACAGAATTTTGTCAGGAACAACCCTTTTGTTGCCGTGGGTTCTTTTACGTGCGCTAAGTGCATGCTGCATACGGGACCCCAGTTTGTCATTTCATACGAATGACTAGCGTCCAGACAACTACTCAAGGTGCAGTGGAGGGGGAGAAAAATATCGGCGGCTGAGCTGTGATTCGAACCAGCGCGCTCAGATTCTCTCGCTTCCTAGACCATCACTCCACATGTGTGTGTGTGTGTGTGTGTGTGTGTGTGTGTGTGTGTGTGTGTGTGTGTGTGTGTGATTTTTCATTTTTTTTTTTTTTATCTGTTTTTCCCACGTCTGGCGGAGTGTATTACAAACTCAGACAGACTGGGACCACCACATAGTCGAAGGTTATCGACTTCACAGAAGCGTCTTCGGGAGTGTTGCTCAAATTTCCTGACCAATACTGCAGGTGTCTGTATCTCTCGGGCCTGGTTGATACCGGGATGTATTATGAGAGCACAGTCTTGTCAAGCAGTTACATAACTCAACGGATCGCCATAACTACATTTTTTTTCACCCCGATCATTATTCATAATTATCGAAATATGGAAAACAAAATACAACAAATTATTGGGTCACAGATAAAATGATAATAACTATAAAATAATAAAAAAAGGAAAAAAAAAAGAAACTACTAATTACAAAAATAAAATAAAATAAAATAAGAAAGAAAAAAGAAATATGAGTTCAATATATCATGGACAGTGGATTTTAGGACCATTTGAGGTATTATGTGGCATCAGACAGGGCTGTCCTTTTTCCCCGCTAGCATTCGTATTAGCTGTAGAGCTCCTTGCAATCAAACTCAGAAACAGCTCAATTGTAGGAACAGAAACATTGCAACGAACAGACAAAGAGGTTTTGGACAGATTTGGTGAGATATTTAAAAGAAAAGTGTTCACATTGTGATAGACTTAACCTGGTGCTTTTGGACATAACAAAATGAATGTTTCTCATATATTTTATTAATAGCTAAATTCTATGTATACAAATGTAGAATCAACAAAGTAAAACCAACAAACCGGCACATGAAGTAGACAAGTATGCCTTTAACATAACTGTGGAATATGATAAGTTTGTGGAAAAATGGGCACTTTATAAATGTTTAATACAAGATTAAGCTATACAATGCTACCTTGGAATTTTGCCATTGAACATGTATTGTTTTGCTGTTGGGGACTTGTCAGTACTTAGAACTTAATTATATGCTTACCCTATACTTTCTAATGCACAAAATATATAAATTCTGTATCTGTAAACCTATGTCTGAATAAAAAATGTTGGAAAAAAAAACAGACAAAGAGGCAGTTTATTTGAAAATAAAGCAGTTGGCAGATGACACTACTTTATTCCTTAAAGATCGCAGAGACATGATCAGGTCAGTAGAGATATTCAATACGTTTGAACAGTTCTCTGGACTAGGACTGAATGCTGAAAAAACAAAAGCTTTAAGACTAGGCAACCAACAAAATCAAAACCTTCCATTCATAGAGTTAGAGCGGATACAATTCCTTGGCATTTATTTTGAAAGAAACAAAATGGCCAAGAATATTGAAGATAACTGGACGACCAAAACTGCGCAAATAAATACTTTAATAAAACAATGAAGCAAACGAGACTTTAGTATTCAAGGTAAAATAGTTGCAACAAAAGCCTTTTCAATCGGTAAAATCATTTGTATAATGCAGTCCATCGCCTTCTGCACAATGTACTGAACGAAATAAATACAGCAAGAAGAAAGCTTTCGAAAGAAAACGAAAAGTGCTGGTGGCCTCAGAATGATTAACTTGATTCAATTACAAAAATGTTTCTATTTACAATGGCCAGGCAGGCTGTTTCATGCAACAGAACAACAAAACTGGACACTGATACCGTACTGGCACTTAAGCAAAACAGCAATCCGTGATAAAGTGTTCCATATTAACTGAGGGATAAAAAAAAATCTAACTGGTCAAGAAAAAATGGATAATAAGTTCTGGAAGGATGTTATCGCTATGCATTTGGACAACAAAACCATAATGACACAAAATGAAGTAAATTGTAAATAATTGTTTTTCGCGAAATGCCCAGATGGTCTATATCAGAAGTGTGACTGAAATGATTTATATATACATAGCCAGCTGTGTTAATCAGCTGTAGTGTGTGTGTGTGTGTGTGTGTGTGTGTGATTCACATTGTGACACTGAATCCAAAGACTCAAAGGCAACACGCTTCACTACTTGGCAGTGTTGCTGTGTTGTCACAATGCGGGCCTGACGAGTGTTGCGCGCTGGCTGGCTTCCATGAACAGGGAAGTTTTTCAGAAATGAACTGGTACGTGGAGAGAAAGAGAGAGAGAGAGAGAGAGAAGAAAGGGGGGGTCCGCGAGGGGGAGGAAGCGGGAGAGAGAGCGTGGGGGGGGGGAGGGGGGGAGGGGGAGAGAGGGGGGGGGAAGAGAAAAGGGGGGTGGGTTAAGAGGGGAGAGAGAGGGGGTGAGAGGGAGAGAGAGAGAAGGGGTGGGGGTAAGAGGGGAGAGAGAGGGGGGGGAGGGGAGAGAGAGAGGGAGGAAGGGGAAAGGGAGACACAGAGAGAGACAGAGAGACAGAGAGAATGAAGGTGGGGGTTCAGAACTGACTCGATAGCGGGAGAGAAGGAGAATGAGGGAGATAGACAGACAGACAGACAGACAGACAGAAACAGAGACAGAAACACCCACACAGAGAAAGATACAGAGACGGAGAGAAAGCGGAGAGAGGGGGAGAGAGGGGGAGGG
>NC_134892.1:20448290-20473290 GCF_041734735.1 Babylonia areolata
GTAATGGTGACCAAAATGTCCGATATATACCTCATACATGTATATCTGATCAAGGTAGAAGTATGAACGATCATCATCTGGTTTGTATAGTCTTTCTTCCAATGTGCTCGTGACATGTTGAACAGAATAGAATCAAATCATCTCCCCCTTTTGTTAATTTAACCCTTTCACTGCAAAGCTCGCATTTATGCAGCAGCTAGGTAGAGGACCCATGTCACTGAAGGGTGACCAGATCATGGGTCTGTTATCCATGAACCTTCTGCTCTTAATGTTCGGTGGTAGGACAGGCTATATTTTCTACACATCGCAGGAGAAATACCGCAGCTATTATTAGACACCATATTTTCTGTGTTTGTAGCACAAGGGAATTTTGCAGTAAACGAAGAGATAGACAATGCATCAGACTTGATTATTGTAGACGTCAATTTGGCATTGAATAAGAATACTAGAATTGGCATAGACCAGGAAAATAATTGTGTGACCAAGAAAGAATTTATAATAACTTGACGCAATTTGCGAATGAGTTTCAACAAATCAAAAAGACCTCAGGTAATATTGACGGGGTACCCTTTTACATCGCGAGAAGAAGTAGACAAGAAAAGATCGCTAAAAAAAACAAAGAAGAAAATATAATGAATCATTTCTGAAGGAAGTGTTACATTCAACAGGTGTTTTGGGAAACAGTAAATAAAGATTCATGTGGAAATGTCACATGTAAACTAGTGGTTTGATTGCTTTACAAATGCACGTGAAAACGATGGAGCGAAAATGATGTGACAGACAAAGCAATGATAAATGAAACAAGGTGAAGATGACAAATCAGATTGAAGTGATGAGTTGGAGGGTGTTTTTTTTATTGTTTTGTTTTCTTCTTCTTCTTCTTCTTCTTCTTGACAGTGACATTTATCCACAAAACTGGACTGATTCTATCATTCTACTGTAAAAGAAAGGTGAAGTGTATGACCCGAATAATTACAGGGCAATATCATTATGTAATATTGGTAAACAGTTGCATTGTTTGGCAATCATTTGCATATTACAAGAATGAGCGAGACTGAATAACATTGAAGGTGAACGTCAAGCTGGTTTTAAGAAAGATTGCTGTATTATCGATCACATATTAACTTTCTTAGCTGCTGTGCAGAAACCATTTGCCAACAATCAAAAGTTACATGTTGAATTTGTTGATTTTGAAAAACAAAAAATGAATTTCTAGGAAACTGTTGTGGACTGTTTTGGTAAAAGATGGAATTAGAGGTGAAATATATCAATGTATTAAAACTATGTATAGAGAAGTAAAAGCTAGGACAATAAATAGATCGAAATCCTCACACTTTCTGAAATATACAAGAGAAGTGAAACAAGGTGACGTTTGCCATCCTGTTTTATTTTGATTGTTTTTCAATGAAATTGCCCTCGCAATTGTTGAAATTGGACAGCAGGGGAAAAAGTTTGATCTGATATACGGGGTTTTGCTGCCTTTACCATGATATGATTTTGTTATCGATATCAATCATATTGATTATAGGTTTTCAAAGTCAGTTACTAGTTTGTATGCAGCTGCAACGAAGATAAAATGAAAAGTAAACATGGAAAAATTACGTATTATTGTGTTTCAAAAGGGCATACATGAAAAATGGGTTCATGGGGAAAAAAATGGAAAAGTGGTAAATGTATATAAGTATATTGGATTATTGTTCAGCCGGGGAGATATCTTCGATATAGCACCAATATAAAATTTTCACCACGATAATCATAACAAATTATCAGACACTCTATTGTTAGAAAACAGATTGAATACGTTGTATACCTTTCTCCCTTCAGTTAGGGGCTTTGACCTTGATCCAACTAAAACTAAAAACTAAAACTAAACCAATTCGTATTCGTATTATCTCAGCCACTTGCTCTATCATTCTCATTGATAAAGGACTGGTCTTGGCATGCTTTGTTTTTATCATAAATCTGTGTAACCTTTGATTTGTTTCATGAGATAACACCTACTCTTCACGTCACTAAAAACAAAGTGCGTCGTCGTCACAAGAATGGAGTCAACCCCAGCTCTCATCACCTTCACAGATGACGTCACTGAGGGCATGACAGGTGACACGAATGACGTCACAAAAACCATGGGAGCAACCTCCCTTGCTGGTGTTTCATCAAGCAAGCGACAAACGACTCGGCTTTATCCTAGTGAGATGATATCGTTGTATCAGATGTTTTCTTTTGTTACACACACACACACACACACACTCTCTCTCTCTCTCTCTCTCACACACACACACACTCTCTCTCTCTCTCTCTCTCTCTCTCTCACACACACACACACACACACCTCTGTATGTATGTACTGTGTGTATTTATAACTATAAATATATATATATGTATGTGTGAATGTATGCAAGCGAATATATAACTATATATATATATATATATATATATATATATATATATATATATATGTATGCATATATGTAATATATATATATATATATATATATTGTGTGTGTGTGTGTGTGTGTGTGTGTGTGTGTGTGTGTGTGTGCATTTTCTCTGGGGGCAAAGTAAGAACATTTCCTGATTTTCATATCGATGAGGACAAAATTGAGGTTGTAAGTGAGTTTCAGTACTTGGGACTGAAGATTAACTACAATAATAGAATGCATGTTTCCCAGCTAGACTTATACAACCATGCCTCGAGAGCAGCGTTTGCACTTCTGCGGAAAACTAATCAATTAAAGCTCCCTGTTGATCTAATTATCGACTTAAACAACAACAACAACAACAAAAACAAACCCAGTTCTTCCTGTATTTACATACGGTTGTGAAATTTGGGGGTTGATATATTTTGCAGAAAAATTGCAAATGAAATACTACAAACTAGTTCTGAAACTTAAACAGTCCATCCCATCTTTTAAGAATACGGTATTTGGTGAAATTGTTACGTTCCCTGTTTCTGTCTCGGTAGAAACCAGAATGGTTACATTTTGGTTTAAGCTTGTTACAAACATAGGTACTTCAAAACTATCTTCGATTGTTTAAAAATGTCCCTTCAATTCATACATCATAAACATACACAAGAACCAATACCTTAAATGTATTCACAATATCTTTAAACAAAACGGTCATACACGTAAAATGTTATGTGTGTTTGTGCGTGCCTGAAATCTGATTGAATGACACAGGAAACGAATAATGAGCGCCCATCGGCAGCCGTCAGTCGGCTCTACCCAGGTAGGCAGCCTGTTGTGTAAATGACCCCGTGTTTGTAAAGCGCTTAGAGCTTGATGTCCGACTGAGAATAAGCGCGGTATTAGTGTCAATATCAATAAATCAGTCAATCATCGTCATCCTCATACAGCGGCTCCTTCTGTCTGTCTTTCTTACTGCTTCCACCACTGGACAGGACTGTCCCTGGAAGACATTACTGTCACCACCACCACCACTATCATCACCAGGTACCGCATCGTCATTATCATCATCGTCGTCGTCATCATCCTCATGCAGTGACTGCTCCTTTATGTATTTATTTCTGCTCCCGCCACTGAACAGGCCTGTCCGTGGAGGACATCAGCGTCACCACCACCACCACGATGACACAGACACGCTGTCCAGACGCCGACTCCTTCCTAACAGGGAAGGGGGCACAGCAGTCCCAAGAATCGCTGCAGCGAAAACGGTCCTCCTCGGCAGCTGTAGCAGGATCCTCCGAGCCGGAGAAGAGCAAGAGAGAGTACAGCGTGCTCATCATCGGCAAAACGGGCAACGGTAAAAGCAGTCTGGCCAACACCATCACGGGAGACAAGAACTTCCCGGTGGGCGCAAGTCTGTCCTCTACAACACGGGAGGCCCAGGTCTTCACTGCAAACGTGGGGCGAAGGCGTCTGAAGGTGATACATCTTCAAGCGCTTTTAAATACATGGTTATTGATACTTGTATTCTGTATTTCTTGGGTCAGAGACACATCTTCAAGCGCTTTTAAATACGTGGTTATTGATACTTGTATTCTGTATTTCTTGGGTCAGAGACACATCTTCAAGCGCTTTTAAGTACATAGTTATCATCATCGTTTTCTTGTTGTTTTTCTTCTTCTTTTACTTCATCACCACCACCATCATCATCATCATCATCTTCTTCTTCTTCTTCTACTACTACTTCTTCTTCTCCTTCATCATCATCATCATCGTTTTTTTCTTCTTGTTTTTGTTGTTGTTCTTCTTCTTTTACTTCATCATCATCATCTTCTTCTCCTCCTCCTCCTCCTCCATCAACGTTGTGAAGAGTCACTGGAACACCACTCGGAAGAACTGTTCACAAGATTCCTCCAGGTCTGTTGATTGTGTGTCACATAACCTGTCCGTTCAGAATGTATTGGAGCTGGTTCCACTCCCGTGTTGTGACTTCTTCTTCTTACTACTACTACTACATCTACCACTACTACTACTACTACTTCATGTGATGACTATTAAAGCCCAATACAAGGGGTGACCATTAAAGATTTCCCCTCACCTACTTCCGGTTATAATAGGAGGCTGAAATTGCATTTGTATAATGATACATATCTCAATAACTATATTCAAATAATGTTTCTTAATTCTTTCTGTTTTTACATTAAGAATACTAGTTATTACTATGGTTCACATGACAACTTGCATCTCTGAACTCATAACAGTTTTTGTTTAACAGGTGCTATGGTGAAGTAAGGTTTGATAATGGAGCCGGTTGAATGCAGAGCGGTCATCAAGTTTCTGTACTTGAGAGGCCGCACCCCAAGGGGGACGTTCGATGAGATGAAAGAGACTTATGGGGAGGATGTCCCGTTGTATGACTTGGTCAAGCACTGGCATCGTCAGTTGGAGTGTAGTCTGACATCGTTGGAAATGGCTTGCTTTTCCGGGCGACCACAATCCGCCCTTAATGAAGACACCATCCGGCAAATGCAGACCGCTTTTTGGAGGATCGGTTATAACCGTTCGGCAACTCGCCCATGATGTCAAGATCAGTGTGGGGTCAGAGGAAAAATCATCCATGACCTTTTGCACCTGCGGAAGTTGTCTGCATGATGGATTCCCCGATCGCTCACACCTTTCCAGAAGCAGGAACGAGTCACGTGCTCCCAGGTTCTTTTGGCCATGTGCCAAGAAAACCAGGAGGACTTCTTCGACAGACAATCACACAGGACGAAACACGGGTCCATCACTATGATCCAGAGACTAAAGTCCAGTCGAAGCAATGGAAGCATTTTGACTCAGCATCTCCAAAGAAGGTACGTGCCCAGCCCTTCGCGGGAAAGGTCCCGCTCAGGGTCTTTTGGGACCAGCGCGGAGTGATGATGGAGTTCCTGGCAGAGGGTATCACAATCACCGGGACATGCTCATTGCTGCAGAAATTGCGGGAGGCCATCAAAACGGAGAGGTGTGGCATGCTGACCAAAGGCGTCCACCTGCTGCAACACATCGCCCAGGTTCACAACTCGCACGTTGCCCAGACCGATGCACGGTCCTGCGGCCATGAAATCCTTCCTCACCACCCTTACTCTCCCGACCTCGCACAATCTCGCTTCTGCCCCTGTCCAACCATGAAGCCATATTTGAAGATCAAGCACTTCCCATAAGATGGAACGCTTACATCTGAGGTCAAATCGTTGTGCAACCTGCAGACTTCTACGGGCTAGGTCGTAACAGCTGCATAAAGCGATGGGAGAAGTGTGTCACCATTGGTGATACCTATGTAGAGAAAGACTGATAACCATGCCAAGTTTCGTTCCTTTCAGTCCATGGGAAATGGGTCAGGGGAAATCTTTATTAAGCATTCGTCATATAATGATTAAGGTCATCGTCACAGTTGTTGAAGAGCAGTGCACGTGTACTGACTCGCGCTGAGATACTGACACGTGCTGGTGAGTGATCGGATTATATTCGACAGGTGAGGAACGTGCAAAAATCCTGGTAATTATGATGATGATATTTCAATATAAGAAATATAACTTTCAGTGCAAGGGGGAAAAATCATTGCCATTAGGGCCGTAAAAAAGTTTTAAACTTTCAACCTTTTGATAATGCACAGGAGGCCCACTGACACTGGTTGCTGCCTCCATAGGTAATCGACACACCTGATTTCATCAACATGATGGCTGACAAAAGAACAGCGCAGCGACACGTCGATCGCTGGAAAGTGCTGACCAACTCCCTTCCTGACGTCATCATTCTCACAGTCCGATGTGACGTCCGCTACACCAAGGAGGAGCACGACATCTACCAGGCGATCCAGGACCGATGGGGAGACAGGTCTGTCTTCCAGAAACGGCTCATGGTGGCCTTCACGTTCGGGGACCGACAGGACGAGGACCTGGAGGAAGAGCTGGATATGGTGTGTGAGGAGTTGAAGAGTGTGCTGAAGGACGCCAAGAACCGCTTTGTTCAGGTCAACAACAGGGCCAGGGGAGAGGGGAGAATGGAGCAACTGGATAACATCTGTCGTCAGCTGGACACTGTAATCAAGCAAAGTGAGTTGAGACATGGATTGGTTTTCTTCTTTCTTTTTTCTGCGTGTCTCTCTGACCGGTGTGCGAACTAGTAAGGGGCGTTACCATCAGAGGGTGTTTGTGTGTTTGGGGAGGAATGACTAAATGATGAACAGTAACACTTTTTCATAAAGACACAAACACGCGCGCGCGCACACACACACACACACACACACACACACACAGACTTCGCGCACGCACACACACACACATACACGCACGCACGCACGCACGCACGCACACACACACACACACACATTAACGCTAACACTAACAGGGTTAAAGAAAAAGAAAGACGAAAGGGTCACATTTTTCTTCGGATGGTCCAGGGGTACTTAGATAGGTGTAGGGGTGGGGGAGGGCGGGGGGTGGGGGGGACGCGGGGAGGGGGCGCGTGGGGGGTCGTGATTTTGAACGCTGAATACTTTGTGCAGACGAGTCGGAGGATTTCTCTGCTGTGATCATCGGCAAAACGGGCCACGGCAAGAGCAGCCTGGGCAACCTGATCACAGGCCGTCAGAGCTTTGAAGTTGGCATCGGTCTGTCGTCAGTGACCACATCTATCACCCATGTGTCTGTCAGTGTTCAGGGCAAGAGGATAAAGGTAACGCACGTGTAACGCTTGGGTAACGCATTGGTGACAGTTGGGTAACGCGTGTGTAAGATTTGGGTAATAGTTGGGTAGGGGAAGGGTAACTCTTGGGTAATGCGTGGGTAATGTTTGGGTAAGAGGTGGGCACCGCTTGGGTAACGTTTGGGTAACGGGTGGATAATCATGTGTAACGATTGGGGTACGTTCGTGTAACGCTTGGGCAGCACATGGGTAATGTTTGGGTAACGCGTTGCTTTTCGATGCATTGTGTTGCGTTACGTTGTGTAATGTTGTGTTGTGTTGTGTTGCATTGTGTTGTGTGGTCTTGTTGTGTAGTGTAGTGCAGTATAGTGTAGTGTAAGCTTAGTCCATGATATGGTAGTGTACTGTTCTGTAGTGTCGTGTAGTGTGGTACGTTTCAGATTTGTCTGCGTGCAATTCGGGCTGCTCTCACTGGGGAGGCAGAGCCCTCAATGACAAGAGTTGATTGCATTGACAGTCTTTCTGTGCAGCACGGCTATCTTGTTTATCGCTCTTCCTCTCCCACTGTTCTTAACTCACTCAGTACGGCCAGTCCTCTCTTCTCCTCTAAACAGACCCTTCGGATGTCCAGTGGGTGTCTGAATGACCCAACCTTTAGCTTCCGTCGTCAGAATTGTGGTATTCTTTGTCAACATGCACGTCTTCAGTATAAGAGCATTCGCTTGCAATATTTTGATGATGGTAATTGGGGTGAAACGCTGTTAACGTCGTCTCTTTCGCCGTTCGTATGGAGAGAGTTAATGAATAAACACCAAGGAGGGACCGTGGCTATACTGTATCCAGTGTCCACCGGTGATCAGGGTTCGAGACCTGGTTAGGCGTGGTGTTGTGTCCTTGGGAAACGTACTTCGCTTTGATTTTCTCCACTGCTCTCAGGTGTGAATGTGGAAGGGTGGACGCTGATGTACCTAAGATAAGATAAGATAAGATAAGATAAGAAGATAAGATAAGAATAACTTTATTATCTCCAACTGGAGAAATTTGGTCAGGTGCATTATCACAACATAGACAAGTAAACAACATGGGGACCATAACTGTAAAAGCCAACAACAGCCCCAACAAATATTACGAAGATACAAATATAAAAAATATCACATACATCGTTTCATACATACATCCACACACTGCAGGTAATAACTAGTATTCTTAATGTAAAAACAGAAAGAATTAAGAAACATTATTTGAATATAATTATAAACATAGCCTACTATACTGCACATTGATTATAATAGACAGATAAGATAAGAATAAAGATGAATTGCGGAAAACCACAACCAGATAATCAGCACACACCCGCACTGCACCCCACCCCCCATCCCCCACTCGACTTTCATACAGCTCTTGCATACTAGCTTGTTTCACTCCCACAATTTTACTGCATACACTCATGACATCGTTCAAAACACGCTTACTCCTCACTCCCAAACTTCTATACCAGCACATAAATGAAACTGTAAGCACAGACTCGATACAACATCGATAATAACTTTGAAGAATATTTGAATTTATACCAACATTTCTAAGCTTCTGTAAACAAAAAATTCTAGATTGACATTTCTTATGAATGGAATCAACATTTCTGTCAAAAGTCAGCTTATTGTCTAAGATGGTCCCTAAATATCTATATTCATTGACCCTCTCCACTGTTTGACCATCAATAACAAGGTCAGCTACAGGCAAGGGGTCTTTCCGAAAATCTATTAACATTTCTTTTGTTTTCAATACGTTGAGATCCAGATAGTTTTTCTCACACCAGGAACAGAACTTTTTAATTTCACTGAAATAAATAGCATCAGAGTTGGACAGATCTTCAATTGCTGAATCATCAGAATATTGAAGATCTGTCCAACTCTGATGCTATCTATTGTCTAACTTCGGTTGAGAGACGGTTAATTTAAAACGGGGGGGAAAGGAGAAGACTGGACTCCGTCTTCCTATTCCAGAGCCCGAGACACCAGTCCACATGAATTCACTGGTGGCAGAATGGTTAAGACTCTCAGCTGTCAATAATTATAGAGAGTCTGTGAAGGTGTGGGTTCGAATCCCGCTCTCGCCCTTTCTCCCAAGTTTGACTGGAAAATCAAACTGAGCGTCCAGTCTTTCGGATGAGACGATAAACCGAGGTCCCGTGTGCAGCACGCACTTGACACACTGAAACGAGAACCCGTGGCAACGAGAGTGTTGTCCTCTGTAGAAAAAAAAATGTTGTCGGACAGTTAAACAAATATAATTATAAGCATGCACTCAAAGCCTCGACTGAGCGCGTTGGGTTATGCTGCTGGTCAGGCATCTGCCTAGCAGATGTGGTGTAGCGTATATGGATTTATCCGAACGCAGTGACGCCTCCTTCAGAAACTGAAACTAAAACTGAAAATCACTGTTTCTTATGGCTGTAAAAGACTGAGACCTTAAACATGGAACTTTACTCTGCATTTCTCAGGTGATTGACACCCCAGACTTGGAACCCTCCAGAATACGACAGCAGATCGACGAATGGAAGGAGGAGGCACATCCGAACCCTGTCGTCATCCTATTAGCTGTTCGCTGTGACGTCATCTACACGTCAGAGGACTACAGCCTCTACACGGGCATCAAACGGCTCTGGGGCGGCGACGGTGACTCTCCGCGGGTGATTGTCGTCTTCACGTTCGTTGACCGTCTGGAGAGTGATCTCAAGCAATGCATCAGGGGCTGCCCTGAACTGCGCAGCCTTCTGAAAGATGTCGGCAAGTCGTACGTTCAGGTCAACAACAGAGCGTCTGCCGTGGAGAAGAGAAAGGTTCTTACCACTCTGCTCGGCCTTGTTGACGATAAAGGTAGGAATGGGTTAGCCAAGCTGAGTTTTGAATCTCTCTCTGTCTCTGTCTCTCCGTCTCTCTCTGTCTCTGTCTCTCTTTTCTCTTTCTGTCTTTCTCTCTCTGTCTCTCCCTTTCTCTCTGTCTCTGTTTCTCTCTCTCTCTCTCTGTGTCTCTGTATCTCTGTCTGTGTCTGTCTCTCTCTGTCTGTGTGTCTCTCTCTCTGTCTCTTTCTCTCTGGCTCTATCTTTTCTCTCTCTCTGTCTCTCTCTGTCTCTCTCTCTCTCTCTCTCTCTCTGTCTGTCTGTGTCTCTCTCTGTCTCTGTCTCTGTATCTCTGTCTGTGTGTGTCTCTCTCTCTGTGTGTGTCTCTCTCTGTCTCTCTGGCTCTGTCTTTTCTCTCTCTCTGTCTCTCTGTGTCTCTCTCTCTCTCTCGCTCTCTCTCTCTCTCCACACACACACACACACACACACACACACAAGGTTTTTTAAGTATTGTGATACTAGTGTTTAACTTGTGTCATGTGGCTTTTTATATTATTACATTAGTTTCAAGTATCGTAACGTGGTTTGAAGTAGTGTGATATTAGTGTTTAACTTGTGTGATGTGGCTTTTTATATTGTGATATTAGTTTTAAGTATCGTGACGTGGTTTGAAGTAGTGTGATATTAGTGTTAAACTTGTGTGATGTGGCTTTTTATATTGTGATATTAGTTTTACGTATTATCGTGACGTGGTTTGAAGTAGTGTGATATTAGTGTTTAACTGGTATGATGTGACTTTTTATATTGTGATATCAGTTTTAAGTATTATCGTGACGTGGTTTGAAGTAGTGTGATATTAGTCTTTAACTTGTGTGATGTGGCTTTTTATATTGTGATATTAATTTTACGTATTATCGTGACGTGGTTTGAAGTAGTGTGATATTAGTGTTTAACTGGTATGATGTGACTTTTTATATTGTGATATCAGTTTTACGTATTATCGTGACGTGGTTTGAAGTAGTGTGATATTAGTGTTTAACTTGTGTGATGTGGCTTTTTATATTGTGATATTAGTTTTAAGTATTATCGTGACGTGGTTTGAAGTAGTGTGATATTAGTGTTTAACTTGTGTGATGTGGCTTTTTATATTGTGATATTAGTTTTAAGTATCGTGACGTGGCTTGAGGAAGTGTGATAGTGTTTTAAGGATTCTGATGTGGCTTTATGTGTTTTGATATTAGTCTTAAATTTTGCGATGTGGTTTTATGTGTTGTGATATCAGTGTTAAGTATTATAAGGTTTTGAGTATTGTGATATTTGTGTTATTGTGAAGTGTTTTTTTTAGCATTGTGACATCAGTGTTAATTATTATGACGCTGGTTTAAGTATGTGATATTTGTGTTACGTGTTGTAATGTGGTTGTAAGTGTTATGATAATTATTAGTGTTAAGTATTATGATGTTGTTTTTAGCATTGTGATATAATGTTTAAGTATTGCGATGTGGTTTTATGTACCGTGATTGTATTGGTGTTCAATATTGTTATGTTGTTTTTAGCATTGCGATATTAGTGTTTAAGGATTAATATGTGGTTTTTAAGTATTCTGATATTGGTGCTAATTATTGTGATGACGTTTTCAGTATTGCGATATCAGTGTTCAGTATTATGATGTTGTTTTTAGCATTGTGATATAATGTTTAAGTATTGCGATGTGGTTTTATGTACTGTTTTGTATTGGTGTTCAATATTGTTATGTTGTTTTTTGCCTTGTGATGTCGTTTTCAGTATTGCGATATCAGTGTTGAGGAATGTGACGTGGTTTTCAGAACAGTGGCATCAGTGTAAAGTATAGTGGTGCAGACTTGAGTATCGTCGCATTGGTTCTAAGAATTGTAGTATCGGTTTTAGTGACCCCTCTCTCAGTCTCCTCACACACACACACACACACACACACACACACACACACACAGTGTGTGTGTGTGTGTGTGTGTGTGTGTGTGTGTGTGTGTGTGTGTGTGTGTGTGTGTGTGTGTGTGTGCTGAGAAGAATGAATGCGTACGTGTCTTAAGTCACCTTGTAGTGAGTAGACAACAGATCAATGACAAGAACTGTTCTTCTTTGCCTTTTGTTTCATTCTTTTTTTTTTCTTTCTTTCATTTTTACGGTAATCATCTCAGTCTGACTGTCAACAGAAGATCTTATCTGATGGTGGCTCGGTTGCAGTTTCACGCTGGCCGCCTTGGAAAGGACACAAGAAATGACTGCTGACCAGCAGACCATGACCACCCGGCACTCGCGGTCTTTGGAAAAAGAAAGTTTACCAGGGTGGTACAGAGACATCCTAAACTCCGTTGATTTCCAGTGACTGATCAGTTACATTTTCAGTATTTTGTCTCTTTCAAAACCTATTTCTTGATGATACAATTTTTGCCTAATTACAAGGGAGATAACTTGCATATTGCAAGGGGAAAAGAAATCTGTCTATTGTTTGGGAGAAAGAGTGGAATGGGAAAAGTCGTTTATTTGTATTTGCTGGTTTTCCCGAGTGGGCTTTTTTTTACATTTTCTTTTTTCTTTTTAATTTCTTAAATTTCATATCATTTTATTTATTTATTTTTTTTTTTTTTTGCTGTTGGTTGTTTAGAATCTGACATCAAGCATAAAATGTAAGATGTTTCATATTGATGATTTATACATGTTTTTTGTTGCTTGTTTCTTCTTTTTTCTTTGTTTTTCGTTTGTGACGCCTCCTTGAGAAACTGAAATTGAATGTGTTGTTTAGTTCTAGTGTGCCGGAATCATAATATGATTATTTAATGGATGAACTGATTTTGTTATTGTATGATTAAATAAAACAACCTTCCATGTGTGCATGTGTGAAGGAAAAAGAAAGCGCTGATGTGATCATTTTCTAAGGAACGAAATGAAAGAGAACATAGGCGTGCTTGGAACTGAAGGGTAACCTTTCTACCATTAGAGATACATGCAAGGGTCATTTGGTTATCCATGATATGCTGTAACAGACTGAATGACAAATACAAGTTCTGGTGCCTCCGTTTTCAATGAAGAAGCATGAAAATACCAGTCTGGGTTTCACTTTTAACCTGCTCGTGCCAGTTTCTGAGAGGACGTTGTTACAAAATTAAACAGGTTCTTGCCGAACCATGTGGAGAGCTTTTTGTTTCTTGCCTCATGTGTGAATGTGTCTCTCATGTGGAGTGATGGCCTAGAGGTAACGAGTCCGCGTAGGAAGCGAGAGAATCTGAGCGCGCTGGTTCGAATCACAGCTCAGCCGCCGATATTTTCTACCCCTTGCACTAGACCTCAAGTGGTGGCCTGGACGCTAGTAAAAGAACCCACGACAACGAAAGGGTTGTTCCTGGCAAAATTCTGTAGAAAAAGCCATTTCGATAGGAAAAACAAATAAAACTGCACACAGGAAAAAAAAAGGGGGTGTGGGGGGGAGGGGGCGCTGTAGTGTAGCGATGCGCTCTCCCTGGGGAGAGCAGCCCGAATTTCACACAGAGAAATCTGTTGTGATAAAAAGAAATACAAATACAAATACGTCAGCAGGAAAGAGCAAGTAGCAAGCCCGATGAGCGCTCCACAGAGCGAAACATCTGCAGCTTGCTGTGCAGGCTAACCTCGCCCCCCCGTTTTTGGTGGGAACAAAATGGTTAATATGAGTAATGATGGGAGATTTTATGTGACACACATGCCCCCACTTTGCCCTGTCCCCATGCGTTAACCAGTTTGAAATTGGACAGTTAAACCAAAGCTGACATTTGACGGTTATACTTCATGGAAAGCGAAGGCATGAGAGCTTGGATACATGCACACACATTTACACACACGCATGCACACGCGGGCGCGCGCGCGCCCACACACACACGCTCGCACGCGCAGGCGTACACGCACACACATACACACACACACACGCGCGCGCGTGCGTACACACACACACACACACACATAATATATTATGTCTGTGTTTGTATCTCTCTGTCTATTTATCTCTCTTTGTTATATGTACACACACACACACACACACACACACACGCACGCACGCACGCACGCACACACACACACACACACACACACTGTGATATGTATATAGATAGATAGATCGATTGATGTGTGTGTGTGTGTGTGTGTGTGTGTGTGTGTGTGTGTGTGTGTCTGTGTGTGTGTGTTTGTGTGTAGAGGAAGAGGTCAAGACACACACACAATAAACCCTGAACCACATCACCACTCCCCTTCAGTAATATGATAACACAGTATAATTGTTATTGAATTTTTAAAAAAAAGAAAAAAAAAAAAGATCCTACGCGCACAAATGAATGCCACGAGACCGTGACAAACACGAAACACTGCAATACAATGCTGCTATAATACAATGCAACGGATCAAGGTCACTTTGACAGCCTCGAGCGATTCCCGAGAAAGTGGCAGTTGGTCAAAGTCTCATGTCACTCGACACAATGTTCAGGTGACAGTGATGATAGCGTTCTGGTGCAGTCTCTGCTGACGTTATCATGGAAATGAAGGTCGGCTGCCTGTTTGTGTGTTATCTCGGCGAAATAAACAAGACGTGTGGCTCTTGATTATCTGTTCCCATGGTGTGGTGTGTGTGTGTGTGTGTGTGTGTGTGTGTGTGTGTGTGATGGAAAACAGGCGTTTTTCTTATCGATGCATTGCTGAGATCTACGAAATCATCTACCACACAGTAAAATGTTAACTATGCTGAGTAAAATATGCAGTTCAGATATGGAAATCGAAAGAAACAAACACACACACACACACACACCACACACACAAGCACACACACACACACACACACACACACACACACACACACATGTATATATATATATATATATATTTTTTTTTTTTTTTATTACAACACAGCACAAGCAAATCGGGTGTATGATCACGTGACCTCTAGACTTCATCGTTCCGATGTAATATACATTTACCTTGGATCTGGGGTCTTCGTTTTGCCATGCAAGGTGAGAAGACGTCAAAACCCAGTCTTTGTTTAACCTTTAAAATCTACCTTGAGAAGTAATTTGTGCATTGGGAAGGAGAGAGGAGAGGGAGAGAGAGAGAGGGAGAGAGAGGGAGAGAGACAGGGAGAGAAGAGAGAGAGGGAGGGAGAGAGAGGGAGGGAGGGAGAGAGAGAGGGGGAGAGAGGGAGGGAGAGGGAGAGAGAAAGAGGGGAGAGAGACAGAGAGGGAGAGAAAGAGAGAGAGGGAGAGAGAGAGAAAAAGAGAGAGGGAGAGATAGTGATACACAGAGATACAGAGAGGGACAAAAAGACCAAGACAGACAGACAGACAGACAGAAACAGACAGAGAGCAATAGATGAGCACATGCACTGCCATCAGATTCTAACACTTTGTTTTTTTTAAGACCAGGAACAAAACGAAATAAACCACAACTGTTTATTGGTTCTTTACTACATGATTAACACACCATGTCCACCAACAATGATTGACAATTATAAACATGAGAGGCAAGGTCTTGAAGGCTTTGAGTGTGAAAAAAGCAGGTATGGTAGGTGTAGGGGTAGTGTGGTCAAGTTCTCACTCTCTCTTCACATCCAAAACAGCACATGAAAGTGGCTTTTATAAGGTGTTATATGCATATATATATATATATATATATATATATATATATATATAGATAGATACACAGATAGATATACACATATATAAGAAGAAGAATACGCACACAGTCCTGAATCACACAGATCTGTTCTCTGTGTCGTCTCTGGCCTTTCAGAACTTCCTGAATCTCCTCAGAGGGGTGAAGGGGAACGAGAGAACTGAGTGTGTACCTCTCTTTTAAATCTTTCCTGCCAACACACTGTCCCCAGTAATATCAGTATACAGCACTCCCCCACTGGTTGGAACAGTTTGACCAGTATCAGCATCACTATCAGTAGCTCAAGGAGGCGTCACTGCGTTCGGTCAAATCCATATACGCTACACCACATCTGCCAAGCAGATGCCTGACCAGAAGCGTAACCCAACGCGCTTAGTCAGGCCTTGAGAAAAAAAAATTAATTAATTAAATAAATAAATAAAATTTTAAAAAGAAGAAAAAAAAAGTAAAAAAAAAAAAAAAAAAAAAAAAAAAAAAATTGACCAATCATGTCTGGCTTTAATGAAGTTGAGTGACTGATCTACATGTCTGCTGTTTACATTCTGATTTGCACATTCAACGTTTAACTCACACAGTACGGCCAGTCCTCTCTTCTCCTCTACACAGACCCCTCGGATGTCCAGTGGGTGTCTGAATGACCCAACCTTTAGCCTCAGTCGTCAAAATCGCGGTATTCTTTGTCAACATTCACCTCTTCAGTATAAGAGCCTTCCGCTTGCAATATTTTGATGATGGTAACTGGGGTGAAACACTGTTAGCATCGTCTCTTTCGCCGTTCGTATGGAGAGAGTTAACAAAACCTGCTTTTTTCACATTCTGTGACGACAAGGTAGACATATAACGTCACACGGACAGCTGAGGGGGGAGGTACAATATCAGAGCATCATGCCGGCTATCCTGTCTATCCTAGCCAGCCTGATCAAAGATAGATTCAGCAGAAATTTCCCCTGGTCCACAATCTGAAGTGCCCACATCTACCCCAGCTGGTGTTTGAAGGGGAGTTAGGTGGGGGTTGGGGGGATGACTTGAAAGACAGACCACTCTACTGAATTGCTCTGACATGCCAACATTAGTAACTACTTCAGCACAGGGATTGCCGCCTCAACAAGACTCTACAACATTAGCATCTACTTCGCTCAACACTCAGCTTATATCACAGATTGACATAAGTTTACAGTTGGGCCAAGAGCAAAGTGAGAGCTGTATCATCAATGGTTCCTCTATTGCAATGGGAAATCATTTACAGTTAGTCTTTTGTGAAGGACTATGACTCTATAACTATGAAGCAGAATTGCACTGGCTCTTAGTGCTGCAGCCTTGGGGGCTAGTTGGCCTTTGGGAACCATCCCAACACCAACTGTCCTAAAACCCTCATGGCCGAGAGAGTGGGGATGTAACTTGGGCAAGACACTTTCCGCTATAATCAAATTGTAGCTCAGATAGTCGGGACAGCAGTTACCTCCTCTGCTGTTCTGATGGTGTCAGTCGAACAAGACTATCATATATATATATGAAGAGGTAGGGGAGGGGAGGGGAACAAAGTGTGGGTGGGGAAGGTGACACTGCCGACACACCGTACACAGATGATAACCACTTAATCTAAACATAACTGCAAGTTCTTTATTTTCCCCTCATTTGTTCAGGATGTGCTTGGTTTCTCTGTTGTTGTTTTTTTGTGTTTTTTTTTTAATCAATAAAGACAGAATCTCCTTTATTCACCAGTCAAGACATTTTCTTTGTTTCCTCATTTTGATGATAAACATTGGATTGTTACCAACAAAAAAAAAAAAACCCACAAAAAAAACCAAAGGCAGATCACATCAGAAAAAGACACACACTTCGATTTGACCTTGACCTTGATATCTAAATTTAAAATACATTCATGTTCAAACCGTTTTTGATGAAAGTTTAACGAAAAACCTTAGTTCTATTGCGGTTCTTCATTTTTCCAATACGCTATATTGCGCCGACATTGACCTTGACCTCAGACCTTTGTCTGCTTACACAGATTTTATTATCATCATTGACCAATCATTGTCACAAGTTTGTTAAAGATTATATACAAGACAAATTATATTGTCGCCATGACCAATCATTGTAACAAATCGTTAAAGATTATTTACAAGAAAATCATATTCCCACCATGACCAATTATTGTAACAAAATTGTTAAATTCGTATTCTTATTCTTGTTGCTAATAGCCCAGCCGACCGCACAGGGCTGTCAAACCATACAAATGCTCACCCGCGTCAACACAAAACTGTCACATCTACAAAAATCCCAAATAAAAAAACACCATACAAACCCACAAAACACACTTCATGACACAGTATCCCAACCTTTTAGATCCTCATGGCAAATAAGAAGTGATCTTTCTGAGGACGCCAGCCATTCCGCTTAATTTATCATCCCCAGATTAAAACAAATCGTACAAAAAAGGAGGAAAAAAAAAGAATACTTCAACGCCAAACAAAAAATACATAAAAAGGCCATATAGGCAAATAACACTGCAGAATGGACAGCTGGTGCCCATCTCAGTGTTTACATCTCACTACCAAACGCCAAACCAAAAATACATAAAAAGGCCATATAGGCAAATAACACTGCAGAATGGACAGCTAGTGCCCATCTCAGTGTTTACATCTCACTACCAAACGCCAAACCAAAAATACATAAAAAGGCCATATAGGCAAATAACACTGCAGAATGGACAGCTGGTGCCCATCTCAGTGTTTACATCTCACTACCCAATCGCCAGAGCAAAAAGCACAGAGAGTACATCATAGACTGCGGAAAAGAGAAAAAAAAAAGTGTCAAGGCTTGCTTGAAAAAAAAGAAAGGGGAATGGACTGGGAAGGCAGAAAAAGGAGACAACAGTGAAGACAGGAAAAAAGGCAAGGCAGAAACAAAAAGAGTGATAAAAAAGAGGAAATTTCTAGCACAGAATTTCCAGAAGGCGGGGATGCTATTTGTACTGAAAGACCCCCAGCATCCCCACGGGGAAATTTGTTAAAGATTACATAAAAGAAATTATAATCCCACCATAACCAATCATTGCAACACATTTGTTGAAGATTATACCCAAGACAAATCATACCTCACTATGGCTAATCATTATAACAAATTTGTTAACGATTATATACAAGCTAAATTATATTCCCACCATGACCAATCATTGTAACAAATTAATTTGTCAAAGACTATATACAAGACAAATTGTATTCTCACTATGATCAATCATTGTAACACATTTGTTAAAGATTATGCACAAGACAAAATATAACTCACCTGACTAATCATTGTAAAAAAAATCATAAAGATTATATACAACACGTTTTCCGTCTTGCTCATATAATCTTTTTCGATGAATAATGTTATGACCTTGGCCTTCACCCTCTCATTTTGAATTCATTTAGGGGTCATGCTCTACCCATGACCAGTCACATTACCAAGCAATGATAAGAAACTCCAGGGAGAGCTGGACAATACAAGGTCTTCAGAGAAGAAGCGTGATTAGGATCAGAAGAAAGGTATAGCTTCTATGAAGCATTTGTCTATTTTACCAAACGATAACCTTCAGCTTTGATCTTTCACCTTGCTTGCCATATGACTATAAATAGGATGACCTCAGAGGTCCTATCCATAGCAATCGTCCTGCCACGCTTGATTTCTATACCACTTGCAGTTGCAAAGAAAATGGAAGAGTTAAAGTTTACAATGGACACGCATCACGGCATATGTTCCTTTTGTTAACATATGTGAGTTATTAACACATCTGTAAAAACGAAAGACACATGCATTCCAGTTTATCTGTGATTCCTGGCTTGTATTGGCCTATTGCAACGAGAAAGTAAAATCAAATGAGATGAATAATCACCACAGCTGTATAGAAAACAACACATATGAAGACGGGGCCCAGTTCACTCCATCCATCGTTTGAACCTTCTCCAGTCAGGCAGGTACCCACTGGTTTTCATGTCACTTGCAGCACTCTGCTCTTTCAAGTCTGGCCTGAAAACCCACCTCTTCACAAGACAGCCTCCCTCCACTGCCTCTTCCTGGTCTTCAGTTTCTTCAGTTTTAGAATAGTGAACGCGTGTGAATGACTGGTGTGAACGCTGTCCTGCCCTGTGCTGTCCTCTACTGCCCTGTCCTGCTCAGCTCTGTCCTGTCCTGTCCTGTCCTGTCCTGCCCTGCCCTGCTCTGTCCTGTCCTGTCCTGTCCTGTCCTGCCTTGTCTTGTCCTGTCCTGTGCTGTGCTGTCCTGTCCTGTCCTGTCCTGTCCTGTGCTGTGCTGTCCTGTCCTGCCTTGTCCTGTACTTTGCTGCCCTGTCCTTTGCTGCCTTGTCCTATCCCGTGCTGTCCTGTCCTGTGCTGTCCTGCCCTGCCCTGCCCTGTCCTGTCCTGTTCACACTCTTATATACTGCTTCTTCCGTTTTTGTTTTTTTTTTGTTTTTTGTTTTTTCTCTCTGTCTCTTTTCTTAACCCCTTAACGGAAAGAATGCAAAGCCCACAGGTCAGGAGGTCAGTCAACACTCTGCAAATCTTCCCCTTAGGACTGTGCTACCTTTGCTCAGTCACACCATTGACAATCACAAGAAAAGTAATACAGCGACACCCCGATTCCATGCTACACTGACTCCATTTCATCAGTGTTAAGTAGTCAAGGGGTTAATTCATTCGTGTCTGACAGTACCTGATGAATAAGATATATATATATATATATATATATATATATATATATATATATATATATATATAAATGAGACGAGAAATAAAGAAGCAAACAAAAGATAGTAAATAAATGTGTACAGCACAAAAACGACAAGAAATATATATCCAACCCAATTTATTTTCCTTTCCGGCCAATGATCCGACGGCCTTTAGCTGATTAAACAAATTACATAATCGTACATACCCAGCGTATGCTTGCATACATATGCACGAACCTCCACACACACGTTTACGGACATTGGCATCCACATACTGTAATCGCATATCCTCACCAAGTCCTTAACTGCCATGACATCATCACCATTTCTATGCTGATGACTCTCTGCATCACAAAAGAGACGGGTGCAATAGCGCTGGACTTTCAATCTGAGGGTCCTGGGTTCGAATCTCGGTGCACCTGGTGGGTAAAGGGTGGAGATTTTTCCGATCTCCCAGGTCAACATATGTGCAGACCTGCTAGTGCCTGAACCCCCTTCGTGTGTATGCGCACGCAGAAGATCAAATACGCACGTTAAAGATCCTGTAATCCATGTCAGCGTTCGGTGGGTTATGGAAACAAAAATATACCCAGCATGCACACCCCCGAAAACGGAGTATGGCTGCCTACATGGCGGGGTAAATAAAAACAAACAAACGGTCATACACGTAAAATGTTACATGTCTGTCCGAGTGTGTATGTGTGTGCGTCTGAAATCTGATTGAATGACACAGGAAACGAATGATGAGCGCCCAGTGGCAGCCGTCAGTCGGCTCTACCCAGGTAGGCAGCCTGTGGTGCAAATGTCCCCGTGTATGTAAAGCGCTTAGAGCTTGGTCTCTGACCGAGGATAGGCGCTATAGAAGTATCCACATCAATCAATCAATCAAAAACATTCTACAAGACCTAAACTTTCTTCCTTCTAACACTTCTCATTGCTTCGTAAGTATTCAAACCTGTGGTCTGGTCACAGTTCAGTGCTGATAGAAACTGTAGCGATGCAAGGTAAGATATGAAGATTTTCTTAAACCCACAAGGAAGGCATGGAAAAACTATGCCTTACACATGAAAACACATGTACAATTCCAATCAACAAATATTAAGATGGCAAATTACTTCTTTATTTTTAAAGTGTAACGGGAAACGTATTGATTTGGTGACAAATTTTTTTTTTTTTTTTTTTTTTTTTTTTTTTTTTTTGTGGTCCCTTGCTCAGGTTATATTTCTCCACAGAGATATATACATCACAATTCTCTTTTTTTCCTTCACGAAGAAAATGAACAAAACCAAAACCAAAAACGATAGCCAAAGAAAATAACACAATGAACATTTCACTCATTCACATTACACTGTAGTACGTCTCTCGCTCTCTCTCTCTCTGTGTCTCTCTCTGTGTCTGTCTCTGTCTGTCTGTCTGTCTGTCTGTGAGTGTGTGTGTGTGTATGTGTGTGCGTGAGTTTGTTTAGCGTGCGTGCGTGCGTGCGTGTGTGTGTGTGTGTGTGTGTGTGTGTGTGTGCCTGATAAATATGTTTGTATATATGCATTCCCGTTTGGCTTGAGCTGACAGAAATCTCCCACCACCACTACCCCATCTCTCCCTCCGTCTCTCCTTCATTCCTGTCTTCTTTGTATTTGTATTTCTTTTTATCACAACAGATTTCTCTGTGTGAAATTCGGGCTGCTCTCTCCAGAGAGAGCGCGTCGCTATACTACAGTGCCACCCATTAAAAAAAAAATTCCTGCGTGCAGTATTATTTGTTTTTCCTATCAAAGTGGATTTTTCTTCAGAATTTTGCCAGGGACAACCCTTTTGTTGCCGTGGGTTCTTTTACGTGCGATAAGTGCATGCTGCACACGGGACCTCGGTTTATCGTCTCATCCGAATGACTAGCGCCCAGACCACCACTCAAGGTCTAGTGGAAGGGGAGAAAATATCGACGGCTGAGCCGTGATTCGAACCAGCGCGCTCAGATTCTCTCGCTTCCTATGCGGACGCGTTACCTCTAGGCCATCACTCCACACAGACAGCCAATCGGATAAATATGGGGGTCTGGGATGTGGAGGGGGGCGGGGGGGAGCTGGGGGTAAGGGGGGAGGGGGTGTGGGGGGGAGGGAAAAAACATCGGCTCTGGAGATAAAAGCCGGGGGAAAAAAACACACAAAAAAAGAAGAAACAAATGAACATGCTTTTGTTTAAAACGTTCTGCTGTGAGAGATTTGTCTTCCAAAAATGTTCACTTTAGTTATCATGAAGGCGACTGGTGAACCTACGAGAAAAAGAAAAAAAAGATGATTTTTTTTTTCAAAGATTGAAAACGAAATGATCCTACTAGTCAGGGGTGTGTGGGTGTTGAGATAGGGGTGGGGAGGAGATGGGGGGTCTGGAAGAGGGAGCGAGAAGCAGGGAAGTAGGGTGGGGGTGGAGTTGGTTGGGAGTGGAGTGGGGGTTGTGGGCAGGGGAGGGGGGTGGGGTGTAGGTGGATTTCGCCATGTGAAGAAAACAAACAAACAAACAAACGAAAATCAGCCAGAGTGAAACAAATGTTACACGTCCAGGATGCGTCGGGCTGACCGCCGACTAACAGGCCAAATAATTGCGAACAGAAATCCGACGACAGCGACCAGAAAAGCTGCTCCACCGAGAGCATAGTCAGCTTCTTGCGGTACCTCATCATCATAAACATAAGAGGAAAGAATGAAGGCAACGCTGAGCAAAATAAAGCACACCAGACCTACGATTAGACACACACGCTGTAGTGGTCTGTTGACCACCGGTCCTCTGTTCCGACGTTCAATAGCGTTCACAACTTCGGAGGTCAGTCGGCCTTTCATTTGATCGTCAGCCTGATGAGGAAACAATGACAGCAACAATTGTTATAATGGTTTCAGATCCATATATGCTACAACACATGTGCTGTAAAAATATATATCTAAAAATTAAAATAATAAGATTAAAACAGCTGCCTGATCTTCGCACAAACATAACGCACTTTCCTGGCCTTGAAAGCCTGCCCAGGTTTACATAATTCATAACTTGACCAGCTCCAGATAATTTCATAAAACAAAACAAAGTGCTCACGCATTGAAAAAAACTTGCGATTTAGATGTAGTAAATAAAAGGAATTCTAGCACACACACACACACACACACACACACACACACACACACACACACACACACACAGAAATGAACGAAAATTCTGAATCTGGGCTTTTTCCCCCAACATTTCAATTGCATTTAAATATCTAGCATATTCAAAGTGAAGTTAACATTTTTGTACAACAAAAGAGTTTATTTCTACCTCAACAGAATGGAATGACACCAAAAAAACAGAGAAAAAACAAAAGTATCTGAAAATGCTTGTTATCAGTTTAGACCTAAATACGCAAATACTTCAGAATATAAGTTTACGAATAATGAAAACTTTTGCAGAGAGAGAAAGTGAGACAGAGAGAGAGGAAAAGTGAGACAGAGAGAAAGAGAGAGAGAGCCAGAGAGAGAGAGAGAGAGAGAGAGAGAGAGAGAGAGAGAGAGAGAGAGAGAGAGAGAGAGAGCATTTTACAACAAAACTCAAGACAGCAGTGGCAATGATTGCCCATCCTCACCTTGTGACAGACGACATACTCATTGCCAGCATCACTCAGCACGCTCTTCAGCTCAGGACACACTGTCTGCAGTTCCAGCTCCAAGGGCACGTCCTGACGGTCTCCAAAGGTGAAGGCCACCATCAGTCGTTTCTTCAGCCAGGGCCACAGCGCCATGATCTCCCGGTAGATGGCGTACTCTTCCGGCGTGTAGCGGATGTCACAGCGGACGGTGAGAAGGACAATGGACGGGTTGGACTCGGTCAGCTGTCGCCATTTGTCCACCTCCTGACCTTTCTGCTGGTCGTTCAATCCGAGGTTGGTGATGTCTGGGGTGTCCACCACCTTGAACAGATGGGCTTCATTCAGTTGTTTCAGCTGGAATTCCACACACACGGCACCGAAACACCACCGACATGGCGTGGGCTGTATCCGTCACGAAACCCTGATTCATGAATACGTATAAACAAATCTGTGCAACAGTACTCCGCCTTCTGTTGTGTCTTCATGTGGGTCCTAACTGGTTACTAAGACCTTATTGCTAATCAACAGCAGTCGTTGTTGATAGGTGTTCTAATGAAGCCCCCTCCATCCCCTCCCACTTCCCCCCTCCGCCCCCCACCCCCACCCCCTACTATCCCACCCCTGAAGTATAGAAGACATCGGTTATAGGTAAAGCGCCAGTGACAAGATGTTTATCATAAACTGGTTAGAGAGCCTATGTTTCACGAGGTCAAGTTCCATTAGTATTTTCGACTGTCAAAATCTTGGCGGGAAATTTACACGCACGTGCGTTCGACTCTGGGTCAAGGCCACTCCATATCGTGGACGAAACACAACTGACACGACACGAATCGCTTCATGGCCTGACACCAGTTTTTGTGACGTTGCCGTTTCGTGTTGATGGACGCAGTAGGATTGGCATCGTTGCTGTGATGTTTCGGAAACCGTGTATATTGAATTCCAGCACGTCTCCCGATTGTGCGAAGAATGCCTGTTCTTTTTATATTGGCGGGGCTTCCAGCTTCCTGCCTTTTCCAAACATTTTGTTTTGGATTTTTTATGCTTTTTGACACGTAGTACCTGGTCCCTGAAGATGCTCTTGT
>NC_134892.1:20478290-20483290 GCF_041734735.1 Babylonia areolata
GAGAGAGAGGGGGAGAGAGAGAGAACACACACACACACACACACACACACACGTACACACACACACACACACACACACACACACACACACACACAGAGGGAGGGTGGGGGCGGAGTGGGAGGGAAGGTTGTCAGTGTCAGCTGAAGTGAAGTACAGCAGAGATAAGTGGCTGGGTCACACCGACCTCTCAACCTGGTCTGTCTGCAGAACAGTTGGTGAAATGAGAACAGTGTTGCAGCATGGAAGTGAAATTAATAGTCGTGTGTGTGTGTAAGTGTGTGTGTGTACGTGTGTGTATGTGTGTGCGCGCGCGCGCGTGTGTGTGTGTACGTGTGTGTGTGTGTGTGTGTGTGTGTGTGTGTGTGTGTGTTTGTGAATTTTTAAGCATGGTAATTTGATTTTTGTTCAAGAAAATACAAGGCCACCCGAAGACATACAAGATCTGGATAAACAACAGTGACTGACAATCCTGACAGCACACCCAATCTTACCACAGGGAGACGATGGTCCTTCACTGATAAGCACTTTCGTCATCAGCAGACAATTGGTTAAAGTTGTCTCGTGCTGCTCCTGATAAAATAGATAACAGAGTGAGCGAGAGATACAGACAGGCAATGGGTCATGTATGCACTCAATTACGTGCCTCTACACAGACACAAGGACGTGGACACACACTGAAACACACACACACACACACGCACACGCACACACACACATACAGATACACACATACACAGACAATGGCACACAGGCACACACACACACACACACACTCAGACACAAACACACGTACACACACGTACACACACACACACACACACACACACACACGCACACGCACACACACACATACAGATACACACATACACAGACAACGGCACACAGGCACACACACACACACACACTCAGACACAAACACACGTACACACACGTACACACGTACACACACACACACACACACACACACACACACACACATTTCGTCATTGCAACTTGTGTTGAATAACCTGGTGCATTTCTCAGAAACGATCCTCTCTTTCTGTCTCAGTGTCAGTCTCTCTCTCTCTCTCTCTCTCTCACACACACACACACACACACACACACATACACACACACACACACACACACACACACAGTCAACGCTATTGTGTAGAATTCGGCAACAGTAGATATACCTATCTATTTTTTCAACCACTATTACCTGTGTCAGAAGATAACAATAACAATCCTTCAGCTTAACCCAATCATTCATTCCCTGCATGCCCACCTTTCCACACGAAGCCAAAGGTAAGTGTAGACAACAAGCTCTGTTTTCAGTGTTCTTTTCACAAACTTTTCGCGAACAGTCTTCCTGTAATTATCCCCGATCTGTGACACTAACACTGCCTCAGGCAGATTATGTCAGCTTGAACCGTGTCCCGATGAAACGCCACAGTCAGTAGCCGAGTTGCGCAATGAAGTGTGAGCATGCTGTGCTGTCAGACGACACGTCTGTATAGCACATGACAGTGGTTGGTGTTCAGGGGTGTTGACGGGTGGACGCGCGCGCGCGCGCGCGTGTGTGTGTGTGTGTGAAAATAGTAGTCCCTGTCTCTCTCTCTGTGTCTCTGCTTTGTCTCTGTCTCTCTCTCTCTCTGCATCTGCCACCTTCCTCCCCCCCCTCCCCTCCCCTCCCCCAACACCCCCTCTCTCAATGAATCAAATCATGTTGGTCATCGATACGAACAGTTCATAGATGAAACTGATTATTCGGAAAGTCATTTCAGCATGGTTTGATTTTTCTTTTCCACTGTAGGTATTTTTTTATGATGATGTGACTGTTCCTACTACAGAAACTGACAATTATGTTAGTGGTGATGTCAACTCACTCAGTACGGCCAGTCCTCTCTTCTCCTCTACACAGACCCCTCGGATGTCCAGTGGGTGTCTGAATGACCCAACCTTTAGCTTCCGTCGTCAGAACTGTGTGGTATCTTTGTCAACAAACACCTCTTAAGTAGAAGAGCCTTCCACTTGCAATACTTTGATGGTGGTAATTGGGGTGAAACGCTGTTAACGTCGTCTCTTTCGCCGTTCGTATGGAGTGAGTTAATGGTGATAATAATCATGAAAGTAATGAACCTGTATTCAATTACCCAATTTCAAGAAAGCATTACAGCCATCAAGAAGTGTGGGAAAAGTGCCGGTCCAGATCAGGTTGTCGGGGAAATGTTAAAACATGCCAGCGTTATTGGTTTCTTACTTTTTTTTTTTTTTTCAAGAAACGTTCTGAAAGTAGGACCTTGTAATGACCACAATCCACCATTGTACCATTACACGAAAGGGTAACGTTAAAAACCCTGACAACTATTGTGGAATAGTTCTTATAAGTATGATATGTAAATAGTATGCATATATCTTAGATAAGAGATTAACTAAGTGGGCAGACTGAGAAAAAGTATTGAGGAACAAGTGATATTTAGAGCTAATTTTAATGTCATTGATCACATCTTTACAAAGCGCGCATTTGTGCAGAAGTATTTGTCAACCAGTATGAAACTCTACATAGATTTTTTTTACTTAAAAAAACAGCCTTTGATTCTGTAAACCATAATATATTATGGAATTTTCTTAGAATGGCGTAAATGGCAGGCTGTATAAATGTCTGACGGGTGTGTATGATTTAGTGCAAGCTTGCATGTTACTATGTCCGATAAGTGTGCTTAATTTAACTTTGTTGTTTTTGGTGTGTGTGTGTGTGTGTGTGTGTGTTGTGTGTGTGTGTGTGTGTGTGTGTGTGTGTGTGTGTGTGTGTGTGTGTGTGTGTGTTTGTATCCTTTTGGAGTAAATGTGGACGTTTGTTGGATCCAAATATGTTTTTGATTTTTATTAATAAATCAGCAGCTGAGTTACTAGGGAAAAGGTTTATACATTGTATTCAATTTATTCCGAATGCTGTTGAAATATTTTTCTCACTGTTTTCTGATGGTGTGATTCTTTTGTCTGGAGCGATTTTGGGACTTCAAAATCAGTTAAATGTGCTTGGACAAGAAGCTGATTGTTTGTGCTTAACCGAACCTTGATAAAATAATAGTTATGGTTTTCCCCGAGGGAGGTCACCTGTCTCTTTGTGAGAAATGGTATCATGATCATATAGAACTGAGAGTTGTAAATTCGTATGAGCTGCTGCTGGAGGGATAATACAAAAATAAGCAAATGGAAAGAGTACATACTTTTTTTTTTGCAGTTACACGTTTCTATGTGTTCCAATGTATACTTCAAATACAATACTTTGTGGTAAAACCGGGAGATGTTCTTTGTTTGTGAAAACTTTTGTGAAGTGTATTAAGTATTGATTTAAACTGTTGAAATTGCCTCATAGTAGACTTTGTAAACAGGCATACAATATCACGTTCATCCAAACAGGGGAAAGAAAGGAAAACTGGGCTTCTTGTATAAGACACGTTTTTGTCAGAAAACGGGTTTGGAGTTGTGTGGGTGTGCCAACGTGTAGGTTATGAGTAAACCTTTTTTTCAGATTTAAGATCCAGACTGCTTGATATATTTAACAAAACTGGCATCCAGACATAGAAAGTAAGGATAAGTACAGCTGGTTCCGTTGATGTAAAAGTATATTCCAAGCTGATTTTTTTCTGTTATAACGAAACGGCATCGTAGAACACATGCACGATTAAGATAAAAGACCACTTGGCTTTAATGCCAACAAAATGAATATGCTGGTACGTCCATAGATTATGTAAGTAACTCCACATTTGATGATGATTTTTTTTTCATGTTTGATTTCAGAAATAAATGTGCAATTTTTTTTTAATGAATCTGTAAAATGAAAATATATTTATTACGAGGTGATCAACTCGATGGCAAAATTTATATCAGAAGCTTTGAAGATTAGGAGAAGAAAAAAAAATCAAGACTGACCTGCAACTGAGTGCACCTCTAACGTTTGATACGTGTACTTGATAAGTGACTTTGTTCTTTCTATACCACTGTATGGTGCCACGTATTGCTGATCTACCTTCTCTAGGACACATATATTATAAGCGGCTACTCAAAAAAGCAAAGTCAATCAGCCAGGACGAATCACATCCAGCTTTTGGGATTTTCGAGATGCTCCCCTCTGGTCGACGGTATAGAAGTATAAGGACGAAAACCAATCGCTTCACCAATAGATTTTGCCCCAAAGCAGTCAGTGCCCTGTCTCTCGAACACATCCAGTATGATAAATAGAATTGTGCAACCAACAACCATCTACCTGAAGATCTAGTCATAAGTCCCATCCACATGTAATATGCGGCTTCTGTGCAAAGTTGTGTCTGTGTGTGTGTGTGTGTGTGAGTGCGTGTGTGCGTGCGTGAATGTGTGCGCGCGTGTGCAGTGCGTGCATGCGAGAGTATGCACAGGTTTTTATATTGATATGTACTTGTGTGTATCCTAATTTCTACCGTATCTGTGTTTGTGTATGATTTTCGATTTATGTTCGCACCTTGTTGTGTACTATCCCCCCCCCACCCCACCCCCAATATTCCTCGTGACCCCGGTACACTTGGTAATAAAGACATATTCTATTTTGTTCTATTCTATTCTACATTCGTCCACATGGTTAAATGCAGGAATAATTGTCCGAACTAACATGTCAATTATAGCTTTGTTTTAGTTGCAGTGTGCACATTTCATAGAGGAAGTATGCATCCGGTTTCGTATCGAGTGGTTGTTTGGCTATAGCTCAAGTGCGATTAACGATTCTGAATCTCTCTCTCTCTCTCCCTCTCTCTCTCTCTCTCTCTTTCTCTCTCTCTCTCTTTCTCTCTCTCTCAATCTCTCTCTCTCTCCTCTCTCTATCTTCCTCTCACATCGTTTCTCTTGTTTCCACTGGTCTCACACTCTCTCTCTCTCTCTCTCTCTCTCTCTCTCTCTATATATATATATATGATATATATATATATATATGTATATATCCCCTCTTTCCCCTCTTATCCCCTCGCCCCTCCCTCTTTCTCTCT